>NW_019417111.1:78112-134910 GCF_000390285.2 Anoplophora glabripennis
ATTGCTCATCAAAATTTAGCTTTGTATACCAAATTTCATTCATTTATCACAACGCGATTGAGAGATATTGCAAAAAAATGATTTCCATTCCTCCCTCTTCAATGGGTCCCTGTGCCCTTAGGAAGCATTTCCGGACCCACGTTCATATGAACTTTTTTACTTAGTTTTGATCATAGAATCGGCCTGTTTAGGGTTGGTAGCTAATTATGAGACACCCTGTATAGTAAAAATAAGAATACATCAGATTTTAGTCAGTCTAAGTAAAAATATGCACCAGACAAAGTATCAATAGTGTTAAGAAAGTAATCAAAATTAAAAAAACTAAGTAGTACCTACTAAAATATTATTCAAGCATGAATGAAGTGGAAAGCAAACTTGATTTTTCAAGTGATGAAAGAAGTATCGAAAACCGCATAATGTGGAATATCCCAACTTATCCCTAAAAAGTCTGCAAGACAATATGAAACAGCTTATAATGATTTCAAAAAGTACTGTACTGTTAGTATCTGAAAAGAACATCAAGAAAATATCTGAAAGTGTGTTACTAGTAGCTTATTTTCAATTCAATTCTCAAAACTGGCGTCCTACTTGAAAAATAAATGCAAGAAAAGCTAGGTTAGTAACCGAATAATATGGTAGGTTCACACTCGATAAACCTTTGTGGGTCAGTGGTCAGGAATGGTCTAAAAAGGGGTTTAAATAATTATTTGAAAATATTTTTTTAGCACTTAAAATTGTTTTAATCGCATATTCGTATTCCACTAATTTTTCCCTATCTTCCCTTAAAATTAATGACATTATGACTGAATCACCCTGTATATGACAGTACAAAATATAGATAGATATAGAAGACTAAGGTTATGTGGTCAGCATTAAAATTTAACAAGACGTATGCTCGGAAGACATTTGTCATTTCAGATATATGTAATTCATATTACATTATATTGATGCGTCCTAAGTTCAATAAAATTTTACATTTTTCAGTGGACATGCTAATATAAAATACGATAAGCAAGTAGTTGGTACTGGTATAATCAGAAGAAAAATCGATGCATGTTTGAAAAGCTATACGGGCCACTGTTTCAGACACACGTCTGTGGCTATTTTAGCTGGTTCTAGGGCCGACATTACTTCCATCAAAAGACATGAGGGTTGGAAGTCTCCTTCAGTGGCAGAAACGTACATTCAAAATTCTAATATTGGGAATCCCAATATTATGCCATTT
The DNA here is from genome assembly GCF_000390285.2 of Anoplophora glabripennis. Lineage (NCBI taxonomy): Eukaryota > Metazoa > Arthropoda > Insecta > Coleoptera > Cerambycidae > Anoplophora > Anoplophora glabripennis. The sequence goes on from NW_019417111.1 coordinate 79,338, forward strand.
TCGAACAAAGAAAATAATGATGGTTGATTAGTTTGAATTGTTAAATTGGTATAAATATATATTTTTTTCTATTAAATTAAATTAATAAGTAGTGGCTGTATGAAAAATATTTATATTGTGGAAAAAAATATGTTTTCGGATCCAGTTAACTAGTGTCTTTTTGGTATTTAGGGAACAACTAAAATTTCAACATTTAAGGGCAGTAAGATACAGTTTTTTATTGCCGGCATCGTTTAAACAGAAAGTTTTTAAACGTATATTTCTATCTCGAAATCATAAGACTAATGTTATACAGTGTTTTTTTTTTAATTTACAACGAAATCTCTATTATATACTTTTAGCTACGGGACGATACACAATATTGTCAACTCAGTTTTTTTGAATTTTTAATATTGGGATCCATATCATTAGCGTTTTATTATTCTATCGAGTGACATCATGAGCAAAATCTTGGAACTTTTAATAGATCTTCTCTGTCTGTAGATATCCAACATATCATTCTGCAGCTATGCTTTACAACGACCCTCTATATAGTCCAATTAAATATGACTTTAAATCGAAATTTTGGTCAACTTGCCTGAATTTTTGATATGAGTTAGTTTGAGGAATGTTATAACAATAATGGACACTAATACTTTGTTCAACCCCCGGCCAAGTGTGAAAAAAGATAAAACAAACGGGTTTTTGAAGATAACTCAAAACGGGTAAGGGCTAGAAAAAAAGTTTCGTATAAAAGTTTCTTCTAGTATTATTAAAATTAACAGAGTTAGGGAGGCTAGAAGTTAAGGGAAGATTTCAGAAATTTAAAAAAATTACCTATAACGAGCAGAAAAACGAATGAATTTTGTAATTTTTTTTCGATCTACTCTAAAAAATGTAACCTTTATTTTCAGAGAAATAGATATATTTTTAAGTTATAACAGTTTCAAATTTGTTGTTACATACATCATATTTTTAATTCTTTTTGAGTAAATATGATTTTTTTATAAATAAAAAATATTGTTTTTTATAAATAAAAAATATTGTTTTTTATAAATAAAAAATATTGTTTTTTATAAATAAAAAATATTGTTTTTCTGAAATAAAAAATAAGGGTAGCAACCCCCAAACACGGAACCACAAGTAATTTCCATTTTGTTTCATTTCAAAATATTGAAATTTTGAAAAAACTGTTTTGGGGGCGAACTTTGAGGGTGTATTGCACCTCGTAAATATGTTTTTCCGCCTCTTTACATTTCATTGAAAAAAAAAAAGAAATTACAAAATTCATTCGTTTTTCTGCTTATGATTTTTTTAAATTTCTGAAATCTTCCCTTAACTTCTAGCCTCCCAAACTGTTAACTTTAATAGTACAAGAAAAAGTCAAGATACCATTTTTATGTAGAATTGTATGCTTTACACCTTTTTTTCTAGCCCCTGCTTCTTTTGAATCATCTTGAAAAACTCCCTTGTTTTATCTTTTTTCACCCTTGGCCGGGGGTTGAACAAAAAATTACTGTCACTTATTGTTATAATATACCTCAAACTAACTCATATCAAAAATTCAGGCAAGTTGACCAAAATTTCGATTTAAAGGCTTATTTAATTGGACTATATAGGCAATACGTTAAATATGCTCCTATACAGGCTGTTTGTAAATAAGTTCGAAATATTTTAGGAGGTGGCTGCCGAAGTTATTTTGTGAAAAAAGTTCTTATAAACGTAGGTCGAACTATGCTTCGTTTCCGAGATACAGAGTACTTAAATTTTAATGTTTTATTTATTTTTATTAATTATTTCAAAGAGTTTTAAAGATATTGACTCGAAATTTGATGGTTGTATTTTATTTAGAAATATTGACAGCAACCTACTAGATAATGTATCAGTAGAAATTAAAAATACACCAATTGTAATAAAATATGTTTTATTTATTTCCTCAAAAACGGTGCACCCTACGAAAAAAATTGAAGAGATGAATTTCATTCGGAATTGATGGGGTACCATTTTATTTAGTAAAAAAGGTAGTGATATTCTCGCGCGAACGCCACTGATGCAAGTAGAAACTTTGGGATCACCCAAAAGAAGCACATTCATCCCTACAAAGCGTTTTTCAAATTTCGTTTATATGAACTTTTTTCCACAAAATAACTTCGGTAACCACCAAAGTATTTCGCATTTATTTACAAACACCCTGTGTATTTGATTTTACTTTTGTCATATTCTCTGTTACACTTAAACATAATGAAACTAATTACGGTCCTGGTATGTACGGATTAGCACGGACCAGAGATCGCGCATCTATAGTCTATTCACTTTAGCACTATAGCAATGAAATGACGTCATAACTGAATTAATGCGACGTTGCCAAATGTATATTCTTCAGGTAAATATAGGTACGAAACATTCGATTCGTTTTTCTCCGCTATTTTACAGACAGGCGCTTCAAAGATGAATAACCCGCGACCGTGACTGCCCCTCCGCCAATTACCGAGAGTGTTGTGTGTTTCTTGCGCGGCCGGATGGCTGGTGAGATGCCGGTCTCCATGCATCACTCAGTTGACACCCGGTGCCCCATATATCACGGGGCCGGCTGCTCCGGCCGCCCCCCTCACCCCGTCCGCCGCTTATTTGCATACAGCGACACCGCCGGCCGTTTTTTATCCGGAGATTTATGGCGGGCTAATGCGGGACGAACAAGTCGCCAGCACTCGATTAGAAACCAGCGAGTCCGGGGCCGGGACGTGCCTACGTGTCGAATTCGGACCCTGGAAGTCTGGGAAATGTTAATCACTATCGAAAATCTAGATATTTATAGACACCGAATACAATCAACCCACGGGGAGGGCAGGGTCGGATCCGACTGACCGGTCCACCGGTATCTTTTGTTTAACAAATATTTAGTCTAGGGTAAGTAGGTATTGGTGGACGGTAATGTATCCCGAAGGTCGGTCGGTGTGATTGTGACGTCATAGAAAAACCGCGAAATTCAAAAATACAGTAATTGCAGGGCGTTTAGAAACTGGTCGCCAATTTCTCGGATATTGGTAGGTAGGTCTTGGAAATATTACGTCACGAGTTCAGGTATATATTTCTTTATTCGAGCTCACTCTTTAGAATTTCTGTTGTAACTTTTTTGTTTCTCATTAAATATGGAAATTTTTGGGCAAAGGTTATGTTAATGAAAGATATTTCTATTCAATTTTCAATGATAGCTACCTTGGAGTCGCGGGACAAAGCGCCCTCGATAATCTTGGGCACCCAATCTTTTAAGTGAAAAAACGTATACTTGTTTGTTATCGGCACAACGGATCATTTTCGAGATAAACAGGATTAACAATAAAGATACCATTTATTCCTTATATATCTTAATAATAATAATATTTGGTACCATGTATGTACTTTGACGCATAAGTAGTACGAAACTCTTAAAAACAACTACAAACATTAAAAATCCAGGTCTTTATATTTTTTTAGGGGCCAAAACTGACGAAATTCTGCTCCAGTGTCTAGTATAAATAAATATATCAGAAGAAATTGCTTCTAGCTTTTATCCAAACATTATATAACTCATGAAAAACAAAGAAATTAACACATTGAATCGTAAAATTGTTTTATAAAAACTGAAATATTTTGGACTTAATCCAGTTACTATTTCATTTTTTCAAAATTATCTTTATGGTAGACGCCAGAGAGTTTTTCTAAATAATAAATTTTCATCTTATAAAATACTGAATAACGGCGTACCTTAAGGTAGTATACTTGGGCCGATTTTATTTTCTATATATACAGCTGACTTGGCCTCATACTACCACGCTGATGATACTCAACTATATTTTTCTTTTCGCTTATCTAATACACTTTTAGCTTCGGAATATGAATATTTAGACTCAATAACAATGGTCGCGCGAGCACATAATCTATTATTAAATGAAAATAAAACCGAAATGACAATGTTTGGAAATAAGTCTGAAAATACTTATTATAAAAGACCCCGATTTCAATATTATTTTGTGTAAATCGCTGTCATCATAGCGTATTTTCTCTCGTTTTGTTTAATCTTTGCATTTTCTAGTTCTACCAAGTATTTTTTATTGTTTTTCCTGGTGCTCTGCTGTGCCAGTCTGTTTATCCAGTGTTTTTTTTTCTTCAAATGGTGATGTACTCTTAAACAGAACCAAACTTTTCTCGAATGGTATCCTGTTGCGAGGCTACTTCGCTAACATGAAATTATCTTTAATGGGCATGCTCAGTAACATTGATAAAATTTTAATTTATTAATTACTATAAAAGTCAATATTGTTCTATAAATTTAAAAATATAAATTCTATAATTTTTTTAGTTTGTCACTTAGGGTTTGAAACTTAAATATTTCTAATATTGCTAGAATATCGCGATATTTAAGGTCATGACAAAGAAGACATTTTTTGGCACTTATGTCCAAAGTACCTACATAAGGTCGAAAATCGATCTGGTAAGAATATTGAGAAATTCTTCATGACAATGTATGTATACTATGGAGTTGCCTGTTATTTGGCGTTTGTGACTTCACTACTAAAAAGGTCTATTGTAATGGGGAACAAGGTACTTTCNTTGAGTTCGAAAAAATTTTCGAGTCCTTGGACAGTCCAAAGAAAAATAAAATTTGAATCATGGCTCAAAACAAATTTTATCAAATGGTTATCAAACGGTTATTTTTTATCTCGGCACGACCCTTTTTCACTGAGATACAACCTTTCAAAAATCACTAAAAAATTTATGAAATATTTTTGTTCCTTCAATTTTTTCCATTACTGTATTAAAGTCACATTGTATAAGGTTTTAAAAATCATAATAACTACTAGAAAAATTAAAGTATTTCTTTATTTGTATACACAGAATATAATTAATTAATTGATAATACTAAAAGATCCAGACTTCCCTGAATGATGCACATATTCGACATTTTTTCATTTATGCATAGTTTTATCGCTTCGAGCCCGTAAATATCCGACAAATAACGCTTTTACGGCCTCGCACTTCAAAATAATTCCATTTTTCCGCAACCCCTGCGAGGGGAAATTTCACGATGCACGCCAATGCGCCCCATTCACGTCCCCGACGCGTCATTTGTTTGATTGACGCCGTAACGTGTCACACAAATTTTAGATAAATAATGGCCGCCGAACAATAGCCCGTATTAGTTTTGATAATAATAAAAATAACAGTGAAATATTATCTGCAGAAGTGTTATTGAATGCTGCATGGACCGATCTATGGATAGGATGAGGATATACGGTTCCTTTCGCAGATGCAGCTCCTGTGTCGAATAAAAGTGTAAAATACAATGCAATTTTCAAATGGCCAGAAGGTAAATAAATTGTAATTAGAAAAGGTTCCAACAGACACAAAAGAAAATGTGCAGGTCACCAACCCAAAAGTTATTTTCATGAAAAAAATAAAACTGAAAGTTCAAAGTGGGGAAACAGAAAATTTAAACGAAAAATATCGATTACGAAAATGTGTTCATACGAAATGCTACGAATTCGTACAAACCGTTAAGTAGGTTCCAGATGATGCGGCTACTTGCCAAATAAATGTCAAATGTAAACAAATATCGCATTGTGTGGATGCTACATATCGATATATGCGAAAGCAAAAGCCTAATATTGGCCCAAGTTATACCAATAAAATGTACAACGACTATATTTCTAAAAAAATGGTAAGTGTATATAAGTCGTTAAAGTGCGGACAACTAGTAAATATACCTACACATCGCGCATAGAACATTTATAAATATTTGTTATGTGCCCATACTTTACATCTGTACAACGAGCCTTTAATACAAGTTGGAGCTAATAATCTACAAATGTTTGGCACATTTGTAGTTGTGTTGAATATTTGGTGAGTGACAGTTTCATGTGTGACTGCATTGTTTCCACCCAATTCTTATAAATTTGTACGAATTTCTAATGCGACAGAATCAGTTCACGAATCTCTAATAGTTCATGTGGTATACAACTTTCTTAGAATCTGTATTAAAATTTAGAAATCAATATTCCCGACTGGTTTCAGTCGTTCGACTTTAGTTATCGCATGTCAGATAACGTAGCATATCTTGTAATTCACATAGAAAATGGCCAATCGAGAACTTAATTACAGTAAATTAAGAACAATCTGTCCGTAATAGAAGGCATTTTTATACAATATGTGACGTATTCCAATTACATGACAATCTAATTTTAAAAATATTTTATCTGCTCCCACTATAGTAAATAGACTATTAATAATACATTGTGTTTAAGGAGGTAAGTGGATTTAAAGTGGAGTGGTGGTAAATTGCTATGGACAAGTGAGGTAACTTACTTCCATAGGGAAAAAGTGATTACGAGTTATAAATAGATATTTTATGAACAAATAAATAAAAATATTTGATGAACATTACATTTTCTTAATTATTAATTGTACAGTTATTACATTTAGTAACATTTATAAAATCTGGATAATAATTACTAATTGTCACATTTTTCTCAAAATGATTTGACCACTCCATTTCAGTCACCGGAGGCTCAATATTATCTAATCTATTAAAACAGCATGATGCGACATACTACAAGAACCTGGAGTAGAAGTGTCATTTTAAAGAATCCTGTTGGCTATTTCATTTTTGTTACTTAAACTGTCAACAGCATAACTTTCTGCAATTGTGGCTGATTTCCACCCACTATGTGTCTTGAATGCTAGTACATCAACTCCGGTATTAGCCAGTAACGTTGCCGATGTTCTTCGGAATGAATGGCCTGTATATGTTTCAGGATGTTCTAGTTTCAAAAAATGTGCAATCTTATTAGGATCATAGATAGGGTATTATTTCCGACTGGTTGGTTGTAACTTCGGCCTGCTTGATGGCGCATAAAAAAGCGTGCAATTTCAGTTTTAATTTCCAAATTAATCTTAATATATTTCTTGAGAATTTCATAACTCATCAGAACGGCGTGCTCCTGCAATGTCTAAGACCGTCACTACCTTCATTAGCAAGTATGTGTTATCGGTTGCCTGAACGAGAAAATCGTTGACTTGTTCTCTTGTAAAAAGGTTTGACTTTTTAGGTGTACAGCCGTCATTCTTACTTTTCAAAATTGCTCTCAGTTTGTGGTATTTTGATATATCCACGTTCTCCACTATGAAAATAATTGACTTGATCATTGAGTAATCACTCCACAACCCCCGGTGACTTTAAAATTCTTGACTTCTCCATGAAATATGCTAGCAGTGACATTTCAAAAACACCAGTATTTTTGTTCTGGCAACATTCTTTGAAATTTCTATATGCTCGTCCGTAGCGCACTTTCAACTTCTCGGGCAATACAAATTCGCAGGCAGCATTTGCTGCACTTTCTATTTGAAAATCATTCATTTAGAAATAATAATTCAAAACCAGCAAAATTGCAACATTTATGTAGCTTTGTTTATAAACACCTTAGAAACAATAAAATCCAAACAACCAAGGCGACTTTGCATGATTTCGAATAATGTCAAATTGATTAAGAAATGTCGAAAAATAAAACCTAATCTTTATTTCATGAACCATAAAGAACTGTGGGAGCAAATAAAATATACACCACGCAGCAGTGAGTCTAATTAACCAGTTTCGGACTCTGTTGCCAGACCTCGCTCCGCTCGGGCGCAAAATCGTCCTCGACTGGTAAATAATACTTACCTCCTTTATGGTGTAAATAACTAAAGACTTCACAAATAACTTAATAGAAAATGTTACCCATTTTGTTCAAATTTTTATAAAAAAAATCAAGTACGTTGTAGGTCCCATCTCAATGATACATGTAGCTAAAACTAAGAGTTCTATTTTAGATGTTTTGCCTTAAACATTTATGCAACTGGCAGTCAGAAACCAGTGGGATGAATAAAATAACAATAATACGAGTCTCTCGGTTGCCAGTTAACCCATTAAAGCTTTACGGAGAGTGGAAATATTTGACCATTTATTGACTTTAAATAGTCTACAGTAATATAATAAAACCATTAAGTATAAATTTATTAATTTATCAGGTTTTATTTTTGGTTCTGTGTGCAGTATGTTCTTTTGAGCCAATGAGATTATTTTAAATTTCTACTTCATCATCTTTCAGTTCTAATCATCGGCCTACAAAATAATACAACTCGAACTGACTGCCTTATAACCGACAATATGAATAGAAATGAACATCAGGGGGGTCTAGGGGTTCTGATAGCGAGTCCGCCCCCACAGAACCTAGTCTGAGAACAACAAATTATTTAACATATGCTACACTCAACAGTTTTCAGGAGAGATTTGAGAAGTGATCGCTTGTATGAATATCAGGATATTTGTGACAATCAAGTGTCAAAGAAAATAAATTTTATTTATCGTATATGAAATGCGGTCGTCATAGAACCAAAAATGTAAGCAATACCGCAATGAAGAACAAATTAGATCGATTTTACTTTACTTAAATTTTACCAAATAAATTAAAATTCATCGGTACCTACTAACAATATACGATTTATTTTGAATAAACAGACTAATTCGCAAACAGGGTACGATAACCGCTGCCCTCAAGATACTTCCTCCGTAGATACAAAATAAATTTTATATTTGGGACATCCGGTATGATACATGTTCAACTTATTACTGTTCCGACTTTCCTGGTGCGCGTCCACTGGCTTGTAAAATTTCATCGTTTCTACCGGAAAAAATTAACACTGAGGATGCATTTATTACGGAGATCTTCGACGGCCATTAAGAGCTACGCCGAGTGGAGGATATACCTAAGAGTATCACTTAATGTGAAGTCTCTAATTTCGGAGAGGAAACATAAATCGTCTTCTGCGTCAATTATATCGCATAAATATTCCTGTCTCCTTCTCTCACAGCCGGCCCGGAGATGTGAAGATTACCAGTCTGGCCTGCCGATGCATTAATCGAATGGTATGAGAATATGAGAAATGAGAATATGTTTCGGAATTAATTCCAACAAATATTGCTTGTGTTTTTGGTCTCAGTTCACTGAATTGAAAAAATGTCAGAGTCTTTCCGAAGTCAGTTGAGCATGTATAAAAACGCCTAGCAATAAAATTTAATGAGTTTCATAGGCGTCCCTAAAAAAGTTTTCTGCTAAAGGTAAAAAATTATAATAATTTGTATATAATGTGTAGAAAATTTCTATTATATGTTCATTTGACCAACAACATATTTTAATTATTTATCACCTCAAACAATTTTATTATATTGTTCCGCTTCAAAAGGTCTCCAAAATCCCACATTGTAATAATAAGAGTAAACAAAATATCCCTCTTATTTTTCCCTTTCGCAATTGTAATACCTATAATAAATTAAAATTAACTGAATCACACCAAATTCCGCATTGCTGCACTGCACTGCTAGGCCATTTGTTGACAACTAAATCTATGGTCACGTCACCCAGTGCAGTTGTGTTTGAGCCGCGTTTGCCCGCGCGCTTATTCTTTAACTGGGCGACCAGACCTCTATTTGGGTATGGCTAAATAAATATGGAAACAAGTTTTTCAAATATTTCAGTGTCGAGTTGCTGCGTCAGCGACCGAACCAGGTACATACTGCCAACCTCTTGGTTCTTCAATTGAGATCGGAAAGACTATACGATTAGAATCGACTGCAGCTCTTTTCTTGATTTAAAATTCATTTGTTTTGAAATATTCTGAATAAGTTCCTAGGATTTCAGTGATATTTCAGTAGTAATGTAAAGTAAAGAAGGGGAATATAGACAAAAAGGTGGCACATATCGAAAATGTTGAAAAACTTATTTAAAAAGTGTGTTAATAGAATGTCAGAATTCGAAGACAATATGACAAAAAATTAAATGCGTGGTCTTTGTCACTGGTTCGTGTACTTTTAATATCCTGTAGTAGAATACTAGAAAAATATGCAAGAACTTTTCCCATATGACAAGTGAATAACCATGTTTTTACTAAAATCTGGGACATTTTATTACAAAATTAAAGCAAAATGTTACCAAAAAGTTATTTATTGTTAATAAAAGTGCGGCAAAAAAATCGAATGGCCCTCTTACCCCTCAGTGAAATATGGTGAATACCAAAAATAAATAAATTCCCATGAATGATTCCAAAACTATAAAAAAATATTAATGTAAAAGTTTAATGTGTAAAAATCACCCTATAATTTTTTTATCCAGAACTTTTTGAACCTCGATTTGAACTGAAAATCTATTATAATTTATTTTATTATAACAACATTTAATAATTACGAGTATAATGATACATTATTTGACTGCAAATTAGAATATCATCTTGTGTGGTGATGTTTAGAGGTTTCATCAGCACCATCATGGATACGTATGGAGTTAAGAAAAGGGTTCAAATCTCACGTAGTTTAGGCATGTATTCTATTAGCTTCCAGGTAGAGGTGATGACCACTGATGGCAATACTGGGCAAGGACTGCAAAGGACAAAATGTAAAGAATATTGATTATAGGATTTTAAAAGGAACAATGACGTTCAAGATATTTTATTACATGAATAGTTCAAATGGTCATTTTGGATTAAAAGACCGCGGAGTGCTATTAAATTTGAGGATGGAAATTGGAGATAGGGGTGAAAATGCGCCCCTTTCAGTTTTTTAATTGTAGCTCGAAAGCGAAGCGATTTCGCTATAGTTCATAGGAAAAATTATTTAGAGAATTGAATTTCCCATGGCTTATTTAATAAATTTAAAAGGAAAATTTTATGCAAAAAATCGTTATTAAACAATTTGGAAAAAAAGCAAAATATTCGATTTTTTGATTTTCAAACTTAAATTAGCCAATTTTTCGATTTTCATCGCGTTTACCTTTATACAGTTTAAATCTTATTTTTTTGCAAAAAAGGTAGGAAATAAGACGTTCAAAGATTTTCATCACATGACTTGTTCAAAGGATCATTAAAAAAGAAAAAACCGCGGGTAGCTATTAAATGAGAGGATTGAAATTGAAGATAGGGGTGAAAATGCACTTTTGCAGTTTTTTAAATATAGTACGAAAACGAAGCAAAATTTCGGTATAGTTCATAGGAAAAATTTTGTAGGGAATTGAATTTCTCATCGAAAAGGCTTATTTAAAAAATTTAAAAGAAAAATTTTATGCAAAAAATCGTTAATAAACAATTTTAAAAAAAGCAAAAAATAAGATTTTTTACTTTGTTGACTCTAGTGTTGTGAAAATCTTTATTTATTATTAACAAATAAAATTATTGTATTGCACTATTCACTCAGTTGTGATGTATGTATATTTTTTGGCTACAATAGGAAACATGTTTAGACGCAGTATGATTTAAGGAAGCTGCAGGTTTAATCTCTAATCATCAGTTATTCCGAATGACGCCGAGAATGCGTTCTACAATAATATGTTCAAATATACAAAGTTTCGTCGAAAAGGCAGACTGATATCCATATCAGCAAAATATCAATATACTGATTATGTTAAGCTTTTCTAAGTCACGACGCCGTTACTGAAACGAAATTTAGTCCGGGGCACGGCTACAAATGCACCAAAATTGCCGGGCACGGGATTTATCTGCAGCCTTTTGATTTATGGACCGATATTGTTGGCCGTCTTCTGGTAGCAAAAGGGCTACAATGAACCGGCATTCATCATGCACTCACAACTCTCTATTTTATATATCGCGCAGTTGTCGGCACATAAATATGGACCGATGGCGAAAAATCGGCGACTGTAAAAACGTCACTGTTAATTTGCCCATGCGAAACGTACCAGATGCCTTCCTTTATTGAATTTTTACAAGACTAATAATTTATAGTCGCACCGGCGTAACTTGCAAGTGCATGGCGCACTGCGTGCTGGTTCTATAAATAGTGCACATTGTAATGAGAACCGTAACAACTAACAACAATTAAGGACCTCTTGATACGCCACGTCGAGCTGATAAGGACAATGTTTGAGGTGTGGCAGAAGAGGCACACGGTAAAATTATTTTCAAAACAACGTCGATGCTAGCAGAAGTGTTCCAGCGGTTACCAAGTCAATAATTTGTGTCAATATTAGCAAGGAGTCGTGGTTGTAGTATTAAGAGGAAATCTGACGCGAGATGACAGCATTTTCTCTGATGTTGTGAATATTTTCCGTGCAATATGCTAATTATCTATCAGATGAACTGAAAAATGTTTCATAAGCGTTGCTTATTATTCGTAATATTTGTCAAGATACAGTTTATGCTAAATTTACTATTTTTACAAAGATTGTGATAAGTTGAAGACTGTTTATTTATACATTGTGCTTTTGCGGTATGGAATAAATTCATTATTTCGGAATATGTAAAAATTTTGGGAAGTTCTTTCGACAGGTCGATCTTTAATTTTAATTTCGCATCTTTTGACTTCATTTTTTAACAGTGATGTCATCGAAGCTTCAGTTAAGACGCCATACATTTTTTTAATGGACCATCATATATTTAACATTTTTAAACCCTTTATAGAAAGCTGATTTCACTTTAGAGTCTATAGTTCAGAAGATTTGAAAATATTATTTATTGAAGTCAAACTATTTGACTTTTTTAATGTTATTAAACTAATCAGGAATTCCACAATTCTTTACACTCAGAAATAAATAGAGTCACTAAAGTAGGGATTAGATATTCCCCAAAAACTGAAGGTATCTTTGTCCATTGATAGTGCCTTCGAAAGAGTAGGGACTGATTATCTTATTTTTAATCATTCCCGTCCACAAATTGAAAGTTTGTGGATACTGTGTCTGCTACTATAGCATCCATCGAGAATTTATGTAACTGTGAGGGCTGATATATAATATAATAAATAATATAAAGAAATAAGAGTTTTTACCAGTGATTCAAGATCTACTTAAAATAGACACTAGAAATTTTGTACAATACAGTTCCAATGTAACAGCTAACTACGTTAAAAATTTGATCAAAAACTCAAACAAATCAGTGATGTCGAAATTAGAAAGACTTAAAATGTTTCATTTGTCAAAAGAAAGTTAGACTTTAAAAAGAATCTTCTTTTACTTACTTGGATGTACTGTACCATTAACCAAAACTAATTGAGTTTTTTTTTATGTACAATTATCAACAGGTAATAATAAATATTTTTTCTCTAATTTCTCAACAATTAAAGATACATCATTACATCTATCTACTTTTCATTCAAATAAGTATGATATTATACCTCACTGGTAAAAGTAATATCTATTGTGTGGACTTTTTAACCATCAAGGGTCCATTCTATAAAAAATCCAGAAGCATGATTTATTTAGATATATTTTATCTCGATATGTAGGACAAAATTTTCTTTAATGTTAAATAGTTTCTTAATTTTGTCACAGGTTTTCGAGATACATAGTACCTATAGATGTTTTAGAAAATCAAGTTCATTTAAGTATCTCTGGTGTTGTTTGATCTAGATCAGCGGTCTTCAAACGTTTATGACTTGCAGAACTCGACTAACATTTAAATTTTATTGAAAAATTTTCGAACACATTTTTTACAGATTACATAATATATTTATAAATACTAGCTTTAAGAGTATAATTTTTTTGAATTATGTAGTGTTGGTACTGTTAATTTCAATATTTTTAATTTTTGACGCAAAACCCCCAGAGAGGTTGTGGGGAATCCCAGGGTTCCGCGGAGCACAGTCTGAATACCGCTGATCTAGATTGACGAAACTTCTGACGATTTGATTAAGTAACAGCAATAATACGCATACAAATCTGTCAACCAATGACGGAGAGGTAAAAGCTGTTCGTCACTAAGAACGTCAACATTGCGATTCTGCTAAATATTTTGGAAACTGGATGAGTGAATGTAAGTAATCACTAACGGTGTTTGTTGAAAAAAAATATCTTCTATATTATTAGAAAAACGAGTTATTTCCAATTTATTATTACACATTTGTTATTTGATACAAACTTGTCTTTATACAATTACATAATCTGAAATAAGCTACAGATATTCGTATTTATATATTTATTTATTTATTTTATAACTTGATAACTTTTGATGAGCACTTTTATCTAAAATTGTATTTTGAGCAAAAAGTTATTTTAGGTTTATTCTACTGTTATTTTAAATTGAAAAAATAAACTACATACTCGAAAATGGTTCGTTTTTCGAATAAAATGAGGTTATAACTTTTTCTCTCCTTTATCAATTACTTATTTTAAAAAAAGATTTCTTAGTAACAATATCTCTCAAATTTTGAAGTTTCGTATACCTTTAATTGGCTAAATTGTTACCTGAAATTTCATCAACCTACGTAAAATATGTCACTGAAGTTAAACAAATGTGTTATTTTTTAAACTTCTATAGTGGTTTGGTCTTCAAGTGAGGAGAAAAACTCTAAGTAGCATGGAAAACTTTATTCTACTAATTTCGCTGGTAACACGAGACACAACTGAGCAGGAACCCTTAGGCTTCAAGACTTCTGGTTCGTGCCTCGAAATGTTTTCGGTTTTATCTTTGTCCCCAGGTACCTGCTTTTATTACCCTATCCTAATTAACACTTATCCGGATCATTGCCTACTCGGTTTGTGCTTATGTACCCTAATAAACAACAACTAATCTATGTATACAGCCTACTTATTCTAATCTCATTTGACAAATACATTTATTTGGGATAATCTCGGATAATTCAAAGTATAATTTATATGGCTCGTAAATTCCCAGAAAGCAAAATATATTTATTGGGGCAGGTACTAAATGTAATTGTAGCGTACCGCTACACTTCAACATCCTGTATCTCGAAAACCAGCGACTTTAGACTCCTGATACAAGAAAACAACAATGTGAAGCTACTACTCCTACGTAGAAGATGCGCTGTGTGATCTTTACAACATAAAACTCAAAGGAACGACCCAGTAAAAGTAAGTGATCTAAGACGAATAAACACATATACAGTGTGACTCAAAAACTCTATCACTTCATATGGCATTTGAATTCATTTTAAGTTATAAAAGTGTACTCATTATTTTGTTTCGTTGCCAAAGACGAAAATAGTCAGAGTTTTTTCATTTAAAATCTAACTGTGGCTCAATTATTAGATTTATACTGAATTTCGTGAAAAAATATCATATATGCTAGTTGTAAAATTATTATGTTTAAGCATATATGTTTCCCCTAATTGGAGTAGGCAATCTATGCATTCATAACTAAACAAATCAAATGTTTTCTAATTTGCTCTGTTTTAAATATTAGTCTTCTTTCTGTGAATGATCAATCGATAAGTAAGAACTAAGACTTGCAGAAAATTTACTCCCTAAAAGAACTCTTCAAAGGTATTCAAAAGCGATGTAATAATCACATGGAATAAAAAAGGGTTTGAAAAAATTTCAAAAAGTTTAGATTGAGACAACAATTTGATAACTAAAAACAAATTCATATGTCACTTGACTTATTAAAGTTTTTAAGGTCTACCTTTATAAAAAATTCAAATTAAAGCGAGGAATATGTAAATACCCCTTTTGCAAGGATGTTTCCATTGTAAATGGCTCACACTGTATATATTTTTCTATTCTTTCGGATCAGAAACTAACGCGGGCATTCTAGAATTTTCATCCAGCACTGCTCCCTAAAAGAATATTTACGAGACTCCTGAACATTTCTGTAGGTAGAGGCAAAAGGTGGCTTAAAATTTATGTATGACAACACGGAGAGCCGAGACCGTGGCAAAATTTGAGCAGAATAGCGCCCGAACGCGATCCTTTGTTCTATTTGTGTCAAAAGTTCTTTCCGAAAAATGAATTATTAGCAAAGTAAACGAGCAATAAATCTCGATTGCTGTCAGTCATTGTGATGTGGCGGACTCGACCACCGGTTCAGAAACGTTGTATGGGGAGAAAGTTTAGTTTAGGTGTCCCGTTTCGGGGTAGAGATTATAAGGGTGGAGGCTTCAGATAAAGTGTAGATTTAAATTATGCAACTTTTTATATACAGGGTGGTCACGAGAATACTTTTCCATTCCATTTTCTTCTCCCTGTTTTTTCTCGGTCATTGTTGGAGTTCCAAAGATGTTAAAAATAAAAATGGCAGAAAATTTTTTAAATAGTTTTACGTGGTAGACTTGGAAGAATAGTGACAATTAAAAAAGTATGTATCAACACAATTGTTGACTTTAAAAAAAATCCCCTCATAATTCCTTTTCAATAACAAATAATTATTTTCGTAACATGAGATAAAATGTGTGCAGTAGCAAAAAGGTGTGATATATTGACAATTTACTTAATATATGAAAAAATTCAGTAAAAAAATATTCAAATTTTTATTTAATTTCTATTAAATAAAATTTATAAAAAATGCTAACATTTTTAGCATGACGCGAATATACAATTTGCTCAGAGAATATACATTCTCTGTATACGTATATTCTCTGAGCAAAATGTTGCTCAGAGAATTCTAGAGTAGATTCTACATCCAAAAATACAAAAAAAAATCCTATAAATGTAGGTCCGCAAATACGTTTTCGAAATGGATAGTGTCAAAAAAATAAATAAAAAAAAAAATTTGTTTTTTATTGATAATTTATAAATTTTTTATTGGAAATCGTTTAAATTTGGGTCAATACATTTATGATACGTAGAATTAGATTAACATGATTTTTAAAAATCTTTAATACCTAACTTTAATAGCTCGAAATCCGCTCGCTGAGTGACAAATGTGCAAGTAGGCTTTTTTCCTCTAAAATCAATGAGATTCCAAAAAATAAAGTAAAAACCAGTAGAAAAACCAATGGCGTAGATTTCCTGGTCAAAAATCAATAGGTACTCCCCCATATCTACGCCCCTGATGGGTCTGAAATGCAATCGATTTTACCAAATTATATCCTACGTATCATAAATGTATTGACCCAAATTTAAACGATTTCCAATGAAAAATTTTGGAATTATCAATAAAAAACAAATCTTTTTATTTTTTTTTTTTTTGACACCCATTTCGAAAACGTAGCATTTGCTGACCTACATTTATAGGATTTTTTCGTATTTTTGGATGTAGGATCTGCTCTAAAATTCTCTGAACAACATTTTGCAATACTCTGTATATTATAATCCCATAAAACTTTTCATTCAAAACATACTTTTAGAAAATTAATACAAATGGGAGGCAACAAAATATTTAAAAAAGTAAAAAACTAGTAGGTAACAGTATTTAAAATTGTAATCTTAATTATGAAGAGTTGGTTTAGGTATTTAATATTTATATATTTTTTCTGTATCTGCAGAAAAACATTTTTTTCATTTATACCACTCTGTATGGTTTACTGGGGTGATGATACGTATTAATAATAATTCCGTAATATCTCGAAAACTGTTAAAGATAAGTATTTAATGACCCAAAATGTACAGGGTGTCCCATTTTCAAAAACATTAGATGTCTCAGAAATGTTATATTAAATTATTCTCGTGATGCGTGTGTCAAAATTTTGTTTAAAACCTTTACAACTCTTATTCTTACATTGAACCTTGCACCCTGTACATTCATCATGGTTTACACCGATAAAAAACATTTTGTTGAAATTATCCTTTTAACAAAATGAACAGATTTTTCTAAGAAAAAATTATCTCTCATAGTCCATATTTTACTCTTATTTGATAGACACATAAATATATAAAAAAAATATTCGGATAGTATGCCATCGAATAGAAATAAGCAAACAATTTTCATACATCACCTGATACCGCCACGTTGTACTTTTTGTTTCATTTTATTACATTCATCTAACTATGTAGTTCGAGACTTACCTGAAAAAAAAAAAGAAAATGACAATAAAAATCAACTAAATTAAATAAATACATGATACTAGCGTGCTAATATTAATACAAACGCATAGCTTTAAGATATTGAGGATTGTTAATAACTAGTTAAATAAACTACAAATATGAGATAATCTTGCCTTAAGGATTTATTTGAATTGTTACAAATTACAATTCTTTTCAATTTTCTTAATTATGACAAATAAGCATTTCCCCCCCCCCCAATATTTTGTTTTGTTTCAAGTAAGACGGTTTTATTCAAATTATATAAGACGAATATTCCCACTCACCTATTAATTTACTCAAGTTAAGTATGATAAAGGAACATACAACTTATTTTTTTAATATTTCAATTTTGTCAGTCAATTTTGTACTAGTCAGAATTAACCCACAATACACTGTATTTAAATACTTTTTTAAATTTAATTACTAGGAAAAAACAATACCATTTTGTGAATCGAATAGCTCTAAAGTTATTTTAAATTCATTGAATTCATTCATTGAAATTCATTCGAAATTCATTTATAACATCGTACTGCAAGTTTAAAAATAATAGTAAATCGAAAATACACTTTTTTTTAATAAAATAATATATTTTTGATAGAAATCGAATTTCTGGAAATAAAATATCAGATTGGCCGCTTAATCTTACACGAAAAAAAAATATTGGTTTTTAAATTTCCTTTAACTTTTCCTAAAATTCATTTTAGGAACAAATTTGTGAACTTTCATGACAATGTCTTCTCTGTGTAGGTACGGCAGAATATACTTATTAAAAAAGGAAGAGACAACATACTTATGAATTGATAGTTTCGAAAAAAAATCACAACTAGCGCCATCTATCGTCCCTAGGTGGACTTGAGTGAATGATTTTGCATTACTCATCAGATTTAAGACTTCTATTATAGACAGATGTCCCGCACGGTAGTCTATTGTGAAAATTCCAAGCACTGTATTCTACAAATTTCAAAAATAAACATTCCCTCTTTGTTGGCATTATGCGGACGAAATTTACAGCTCCCTAATTCTTCCTTTGTGTAGCCTGTGTCGTAATTTTTTATGTGTCCAAATCGAATGTTAAGGAGAGGTGTAATTCTCGAAGCCATTCGTCATAGCACGCTCCATCAGAAACGGGCCACCCCAAGGTTTATATTTAAGTTTTACATAAACTAACAAATCAAGTCACAATAGAAAAATGAAAACCAGTTGACTTTAACAATTAAAAAGTAATTGTTTTTAATTATTTTTTCTTTTTTCGATGTAACAAATTTCAAATGTTTTAAAAACTTTAAACACCAGAACTCACCATTTTTTCATCCTCCAGTGCTAAAAATCAGAGAAAAAAATTCAGAGGATCTTTCAAACGGATACATATCAATGTGAGCTTTGTATACTGGTTATGACAAGCTTTGTATAAACAGAATGACTGACAGACTGTCAATGAATGATTCGTGTTCATATTTTACATAAAACCTTTCAAACATTGTATTGATTCCATATGAAAAGTAAAACTGCCGGTTTAAATTTCACACACATATACCTACACATAACAGCTATTTCTGATGGAAATTTAATGAAAATTGTGACGTAACATTTATTTCCATTTTTATTGAAATATAATCATCGGTAATATCAACCTTTGTTTACTCGTCAGCAAAGTAATAAGAAATACTTTTTAGAAGATTACACTAAACGCAAAAATAAATGTTTCAATTATGCGTACCACAAAATTAATACAGGGTTTCCAATAAAGAATGTGACATAGTTTAAAGATAGCTACCTTAGGTCAAAATATACCGATCAAGTTACTTTAGTCAATTTTGTTTCCCTGAAAAGCTATAGGCTATAAAAATAGTTATTTACGCCATAAAGGAGGTAAGTATTATTTACCAGTCGAGGACGATTTTGCGCCCGAGCGGAGCGAGGCCTGGCAATAGAGTCCGAGGCTGATAAATTATACTTAACTGCTGCGTGGTGTATAATATTTTATCTGCTCCCATAGTTCTTTATGGATAATGAAATAAAAATTAGGTTTTATTTTTTGACATTTCTTAATCAGTTCGTTTTGACATTATTCGAAATCGTGCAAAGTCGCCTTGGTTGTTTGGATTTTGCCGTTCTAAGGTGTTTATAAACCTAGCTACATAAAAGTTGCAATTTTGCTGGTTTTGAATTATTATTTCTAAATGAGTGATTTTCAAATAGAAAGTGCAGCAAAAGCTGCCTGCGAATTGTTATTGCCCAAGAAGTTGAAAGTGCACTACGGACAAGTATATAGAAATTTCAAACAATGGTGCCAAAACAAAAATATTGGTGTTTCTGTATTGTCACTGCTAGCATATTTCATGAAATTGTCACGAATTTTAGTCAGCAGTCACCGGCGAGATTGTGGAGTGAATACTCAATGATTAAGTCAACTTTTTTCATAGAGGAGAACGTGGAGAATTATATCAAAATACCCCAAACTGAGAGCATTTTTGAAACGTAAGAATGACTTCTATACAACTAAAAGATTAAACGTTTTTACAAGATAACAAGTCAACGATTTTCTCGTTCAGGCACCCGATAACACATATTTACCAATGAAGGTAGTGACGGTCTTAGGCATTGCAGGAGCATGCCGTTTTGGTGAGTTATACAAACTTACTTTGGACAACGTCAATTTCAAAAATTTCGATGACATTATTGTAGTTACAATTCCAGATTCTAAAAATGGTATGTCACGTACGTTTACAATTACTTCTCGTCTAGGTTCTGTTTCTCACCTAGAAATTCTCAAGAAATATGTCAAGATTAGATTTGAAATTAAAACTGAAATTTCATGCATTTTTATGCGCTATCAAGCAGGTAGATGTTACAACCAACCAGTCGGCAAGAATGCCCTTTCTATGATTCTTAATAAGATTGCACACTTTCTAAAACTAGAACATCCTGAAACATATACAGGCGATTCATTCCAAAGAACATCGGCAATATTACTGGTTAATAACAGGATGTGATGTATTAGCAATCCACATGGTGGGTGGAAATCAGCCGCAATTGCAGAAAGTTATGTTGCTGACAGTTTAAGTAACAAAAATAAAATAGCCAACAGGATTCTTTACAATGACACTTCAACTCCAGGTTCTAGTAGTACGTCGCATCATGCTGTTTTAATGGATCAGTCAGATAATATTGAGCCTCCGGTGACTGAAATGGAACGGTCGAATCATTTTGAGAAAAATGTGAGAATTAGTAAACACGAGGGGATTAATTATCCAGATTTTATAAATGTTACTAAATGTAATAACTATATAATTACTATCAATATTCATTCATAATAATTAATAGAATGTAATGTTCATCAAATATTTATATTTATCTGTTCATAAATGCGTTTATAACTCGAAATCGCTTTGTTCCGTAAGGAGGTAAGTTACCTCGCTTACCTCCCGTTGTCCGTAACAATTTCTACTTCTACGGTAAAATCCACTTACTTCCTTAAAAACAATGTATTAATAGTCTATTTACTATAGTGGGAGCAGATAAATGTTTTTGCAGTAGTCATCAGTTACGGACTGCTGAGTATTTGATCACTTTTATGTTAAATTGCAACTGAACGATTTAGATCAACCTTCATTAAACACTCAACACTTACTGGTATATAGCCCTGTGAATTTAATTGTTCGGTACGACATTGACAAGCCTATATCTCAGTAAATAAAGAGTTTTCAATAGAGGTATGGTGGGGTCTAAATCAGAAAAAATTACATAATGCAATAAAAATTAAAATCATATTTTTTTCTAGAGAGGTAGGTACATTTTAGTGACACGCAACATATATACCTATTTTACCGGAAAATAAAAGTTTCATAAAATATAGGTTTTATCAAAATCTCCAAAAACATAAATAATTGGTAAAAAAAAACAAACTCAATAACTACCTCTATGTTTTAGGTAAAAAATAAGTTCTTATTCATATTTGACTACCTCAAAAACTACATCAAATGCCGTCGAAAAAATCTTTAAAAGTGAGGGAGCTATCCTAAAAAAAATAAGTAGAAACATTTTCTTTAAAGGTATTACCTAAATCGATTTAATTTGACCTAAAGATATTACAACTTAGTCCAAACTACAATAAAACATAGGCTTAACCTACAGAGGTTCAGTGGGTTAGACATATAATCAGTTCTTGGTGCACAAACCGAAGAAAAACATACATCAGGGCTACAGACAGAGAGTAAACAATTAAATTATTAGACAGAAACATTACTTTTAATGGTGGTGCAAATGATATTATAACTACCATTTTATAATTTCAAGTATTGTAAAAAAAATTGGGAGATGCGTCATTAAAAATGGAGCCAATATAGTAAACAATTTTTTTTTAAATGCTTATAGTTTCCAAGAAAAAAAATATTGAAGTTATCGTATTTTCAATCTTTACATCGCTGGGCTACTGTAGTCTCTAGCGTCAGTCGCCCACGTGGCCCCAGGCGATTCCTAATATTGAAATCCGATTTTAGTATTATCACTGCGATAGTGATTACATTAATTTTTCAAGTGTCAAAAATGGCTTACGCGGAGTCGATAGATATCGTTTTAATTTATGGTGAAGACAACATTTGTGTTAATTCGTAGAAATTCGGTAAGACGTATTACACTTTGTCGCCGTGCCGGTCGCTGACTGCATGCTTTGCCTTGTGTAAGGTCAGGGTTTACAGTGGACCAGTTTCCAGTGCCGTGCAAAAATAAATTTTTCGAATTTCCCTTTTTGATTTTTTTTACAGTCCCATGTACATTCAATTATTTTTTTTTTTGGATAAGTTCTGAATCACCCTGTATAATTCAATGCTCCTCGACTTGTCCTAATATCTACTTAGAACTTCAAGGCTAATCTAATTAAGGAGAAAAAAAAGAAAGTAACAACGAAAACTTTTTAACTTTGCAACATGGGATTGTTTTAAAATTTTTTTATTCTGCATATTTTTCTCAAAACAAGGGTTGTGACGCTTGAAAACCCGCATAGTATTAGTAGTCAGACAATAATCGATCCGGCACTAAATCAATAGCTTAGTTTATGTCCCCTCGCAGCTTCATAAAACAAACGGTGGAATTCATCGGAGGCTCATAATTTATTTATTAGATTGCTCGGCCCGATGCAATACTAGTAGCATTTGGTGGCCCATAACTCGGCAGTTACCAGCTCGTAACTTCGCGTTACGATTTCTTATCCTCAACCCTGGCCGTCCATAAAGTATATGTCCGACCGTAAAACACTTTGGCGGCGTCGGCGGTGCGAGGCGTCGACGTACCTGTCGGTACAGGTGTCATACAGGAGGTTGTGCACTCAGCGATGTACAAATCTGCAAATGTGAAGTTAACGGAGATATTTTTCAGAAGCTGGAAATTTTACGTGTGGAAAAAATTTTTCATATCCGCGATCTATTTGACGAAAATTCAGAAAATGCCTTTGCAGATATATCAATTTATTTCACAGGAAGCTGAAGAGTGAAATGTGTATGTTATAATGTGTGTCTGTAGAATAATTTAACAAAGTAGTAAAGGCCATGAATCACAATACTTTAATAAAATCACAAATTATTTCTCTCAGTGTATTAAACTCTTATATCTCAAACCATGAGTCTGATGTTTAGGAATCCCTGGCAATATTTTAAGCTATTTCTAATTAATCGATTTAAAAAAAAAGTTAATAAATCGACGTTTTCTAAGAACTTTTACCTAGAAACCGAAACGCAAATTACCTCCGCATTAATATTCAAGCCGGTGGTTGTCCGTCCGCGTCCCATTATTCCGAATCATGATTTATGCGGGATAGGCACGATTAGAATGCACTTTTTGGGCGCCTCGCAACACGACACGGTCACTCGTCAGTGGCAGATTGTCGGAGAGAATTCGAGCCGAGATAAAGGTTTTTTCTTGCTGATCTGTGACATTTGCTTAGTCGCAAATCTTCCGCAGTCAGCGACTGAGACAGCGCCCTGAGTGATTTACGTCCTAGGAAGGGACGTTTTGTATCCCATAACACGTTCCGCAAGAATTCCCCGCTCCACCGCCCCCTACGCCCCTGTAGCGTCGTTGGCAACTCTCAGCCACCTACAATCCTTACCGAAATGTTAGAAGTTACAGCTAAATATTTTTATATTGTCTGTATAAAGTTAAATGGTAAAATTGAATACTATGATTCTGACATTTGACTATTTCTTAACCAGTAATTTAATTCTATGAAGACCCTATATTTTTTCGCCACACTTTCCAGTAGCATGAAACTATGAAGTATTCATAATTACACAAAGTAGCAAAAAACCGAATGCCACGTTATGTATAACATATTTCCTGTTTTTTATCACTACAGAAGATAAATTATTTTTTTTTTAATTTGTTTGTTCTTACCTAACCACAGATTCTTGAGATCAAAAGAAGTCAGTTGAGATCAAATTGCCTATATACAAATGTCAACGCTTACCGAGATATAATTTTAAATTTTTTTGGGGAGGGGGCGGTTTCAAATACCCTTGACCACCCCATAACTTTTCTATTCGTGAAATTATTACAACAATACAGCTGTGGTTTCTAAAGAAATTTTATCTCTTATGAAATATGTACGCATGAATATGAGCAGAATGTAGAGTCTGAATTAGCTCGTTCAACTTTGTATTCAGCGACATGTTTGCGATACTCTTTTCGATGAAAATACAGCTCTTTTGGAACCAGCCGTGCTGTGACCCTACCCAAAACATCATCTAAAACGGTGCGAATTAATTCGTGAAATATGTTGACTTCATATGCCAGCTCTCTCAACCTATGATGACGGTTTGCAAGCACCATTCCCTTCATTCCCATCATCCCTGGAATGGCACAGTTGGGAGTCCGCACGACAGATGGAGCCATTCGCTCCCGCGTACAATGTATTTCCTTTTCGTGATGATACGACGAAGAACAGCTGGGTCGTTTGTCGGTTGTCGCACCTATGACACACTGATGAAGACTAATAAGTCCGAAACCGGCCTGGGCCTGGTGGGTAAACTGACAAACGATCCTAGCTGGTTGCACTAGTTGTTGCGAGTATAATTCAACGCCGGTAGGAACATATAGCTCTCGGAGTAGTTGTTTCTCGTAACACTGACAACTCAAACATTATGTTACGCCCTCTGTGGGTGGCAGTCTGCAACCAAGTACCTGCAATATAGCAGGTCGCAATGGCACAGTTGGGAGTCCGCACGACAGATGAAGCCATTCGCTCCCGCGTACACCATTCCCTTCACTTTACTTCACCAGAACGTGGCAAGCCATCAACCACTTCTCGACCATGTTTGAATACTTTGCACCATTCGTATGCTTGAGTTACCGTACGTCTTTCCCAACATTTTCAACGATTCAGCACAAGAAATTCCGTTGGTGGCACAAAATTTTGAGCAAACTCTTTGTGCAATAAAATTATCCGTAGTAAAAATCACGGAACACACTTTTTGAGTGGACTAACAAAATTAAGAGCTGCAAACAAGCTACTTGACAGATCGCGCTCAAACTTCGCGTCAGAGTCATAGACATTATAAACTACTAGGTTTATGGTCAGAGTAGAGTACAGTGCTACCAACTTTCCGTCAAAAAGAAATTTAAATCTACTTTACGTGGAATTTTTGAACAATAAATTTTTTGACAGAAATTATATTATATATTAT
Source organism: Anoplophora glabripennis (assembly GCF_000390285.2). NCBI lineage: Eukaryota > Metazoa > Arthropoda > Insecta > Coleoptera > Cerambycidae > Anoplophora > Anoplophora glabripennis. The sequence goes on from NW_019417111.1 coordinate 104,764, forward strand.
ATATTAACGGCAGTGGTAACTAAAATGTTACCATTGTATTTATAAGCTGAATGAGTATGGTAAGTACTACCAAATGTATGCACCCAGATATGCCTACTGTCCTTTTAAAAGGACATTTTATAAACACCTTTTAAATAGATGTAGAGGCTCTTAAAGATTCCCGATTAGAGATGGTATTGCTAGTCTGATTTCAGAATATCCCATGGCACGTGTTTTAAGAGCCAGTTTAGTCTTAACTTTGTTAGATAAGTAAGATATTGCTTCTGTAAGTTAGTGTTTTTAAAAAATGTTGCAGCCTATTGATTTGAAGATAGCGGAGTAAGTGTTATCTGCTAAATTTAATTGTTATAGGTGTTTTTGTTAGGTAAAAGGTTCAGACTTTTCGTTTTATTTGAAAAGTTGAGAGTAGTCCAATTTTTCTACTGTCCTTTTAAAACGACAATAGGCATTAGGGGTATAATGTATTTCTATTTCAGGGGGTCTCACGTTAAATGATCTTTTGCGAAATTTAGAAGAAGATCCTTTGGCAATAAATATTGCTTTGTTGCCTTCTATAAACTCAGATGAAGATTTGACAGATGAAGATACTGGAGATGAAGATTACTTGAACATAAATAACTTGCCCGGTTCTCAGCTCTTGGCACCAGCAGAAGTTGTGACCAGGGGTTGGACAAAATTTAACCGTACCGTACGACGATTAGAGGGAAAAAATGGTATTTTTCAATTATTATATATAGTCTTGATATTCCTGAACAAAATGCCTGGCTGTTACATAGACTCCAAGGAGGCAAAATGGATCATTAAGATTTTCGAAGGACAATAGTTGAGACTAGAAAAATACCAAAACAGTGGAAGAAAGCGAGGAAGGCGTAGCTCGTTGGAACATCTAGAGTCACGATTGGATAACAAAGACCATTATATTGTCTTGCAACCAAAACAAACGCGTTGTAGAGTTTATCATAAAAAAGTCCAGCGAAAATACATGAAATGATGTAGCTTTACATGTAGATTGTTTTGTAATATACCATAATATGTAATTATTAGAATACCCCCCTCTCAAATTTAGATTTTTTTCAATTTTTCAATTTGTTATATGCAATTTTAAAATGTTTGTTACAAAATAAAAAATATATTTTTTAAAGGTTTGTATGCCTACTGTCCTTTCAAAAGGACGAAACTTTTTAAGAAAACCAATGTGCAAGAATTCTTTTAAAGATTTTTTATGTAATATAGAACCTAAAATTAAACATATTTAGTTTTTATTTTAATTTTCGAAAAAAATCATAATTTAGGCATATATAGCACTCTTATAAATAATAAAGAAAACTGATGTTGCACGACGCGATCTCGTTTTTTTTAAATTTGAGGCTGGTAGGTATCTCAAAAACAAATTCTGGACCAACGCTTCCAAAACATTTAAACTTACTTTTACCTAGGGAAAGTCCCCATAAGTATTGTCAACAGTATTATGGGACACTCTGTAAATACTGAATTTTTACCAAACGTTGGTTCTCGCGTATTGGTAGTAAAATGTTGCGTAGATGAAGACGATTATTCATGAATGATACGATTGATGCCATAAAAATACGATAATTCCAAATAGTTTTTATAATGCCTTCTTTATGTATTTCTCCATTTATTTTCCTCATATCGTAACTCGATCAGTTAAAATTACTGCAAGCTCTTCTGAAGTAGTTGTTTTAAATAGTTCATTATCTTGCTTTGCAAAACTATATCGATGCTTTCTTCTTCAAGATATTATTTAATGAGAAGTTTTGCTGAAGCAGATTATAAGGACAATTCAGTTGAAACTGTTTATTTTATGTAGGTATTTAGTTTGATGATAAAACATAATTTGAAGAGTGACACATTTAAGGTGGCAAAATTTTGACGTTAAAATGACATTTTATTTTGAGGATGGAGGAAATAATATAATCAAATATGTTATTATCAGGGAATTCCTTTGTTTCTTCGATTTTTCAGTGATCTGGTTTTCAATGATTTTATTTCATGAAAACAATATGAATATGCGATAATTCGTGTGTGAAAATGAGTCGATGGTGAAATGCGCATTTTTTTCAGCTGCAATAATAAAATTTTATGGAATAATAGTGTCATTATATATTGTAATGGCGTGTAATGCGAGGTAATTTATTATTTTGGTGGAACGCAATTGTATTATAATTCCTACAATTCTTTGTGTCTGCCGGATTCGGGTCGCGGTAATGGGTAATCGATACCCTGGCTGTTCATTTTCGATACAGTCCATACGGGATTAGTGGCCGAATTGATCCAACTGTGACGACTGATTGACGACATTGATGCATGCAAGTGTGATTCATTTCTATGGTACAACATCAAACATTGAGCTCTGCGCTCCGGCCCCTGCATATTTTATATTCATGGCCTGGTGCAGACTGCATAACTGTTTGGTGGCGTGCGCTGCTCTTCCATAGGCTCGTTGCTGTTTTTTTTTTGCGTCATGTAGACCTAATGAATAACGATGGGTAGTGTTCTGGACTAAAGCTCTAATAAAAAAGTTTCTATTACTCACATTCCCTGAAACGTGGAGTGTTATATTTTGAAAAATAGTTGCTGTTTTTAGCCTTAACCACAAAAGTATTTTAAATAGGTGGAATTGATTTTTGACTGAGGTGTATACCACTTTCAGTTCAGTAAAGCCACATTACATTTATTTTGCTCAATTATTAACGCCCCTAATATTTTCTTTTAATGTGAAGCAATTTTTTTTATTTTGTAACAAACAATTAACGAGGTAGAGTTTCTGGTCGCATTAATCCATAAAAAAAAATTTACCATACAGGGCTCTTGAAAACGAAACAGAGCGAATAACTCTCAGGAAAATGATTTTTTCGAAAATCGCGGAGACAGGTCGATTTTTGATCGAAGGGGGACATCTTTTCACATAAATTTCTTGTTACAGACATATACGAGGTGTGACAATTAAGTAACGAGACTGATTTTATTGCCGCGCTTGTGGTAAACCTGCGACCTTGAAACTCCCTTTCCCCTTCCCCGGCATCCTTCCCTTTCCCTTGATATTTACCATCGCTCTAGCTTGTTTAGTTCGCCTGCTGTGTCGTGTTTAGTAGACGTGTGTTGGTGGTGCTCGTCACGAAAATGGAGAAGCAAAATTTCGAGCAACGCGTCGCGATAAAATGTTGCGCCAGATTGGGCGAAACAGCTTCGGAAACGTACGCTAAAATCGTAAAACTGCATGGTGATAGTGCTCTCAGTCGTGCCCAGGTGTTTCGATGGCATAAAGAGTTTAAGGAGGGGCGTGAAAGCGTGGAAGACCAGGCGCGGAGCGGGAGACCAGTCGAGGTGCGGACTGACCCGAATGTGCAGCGAGTGTGCGCCCGAATCCGTGAAAATCGGCGTTTAACAGTTCGAATGTTGGCATCGGAACTGGGTATGAACCATGAAAAAGTTGTGTGCGAAAATGGTTCCAAAGAACCTTTCTGAGGAGCAAAAGTGACATCGAATGACCGTCGCAGAAGACTGTTTGGAGCAAGTGGAAAACGATCCCAAGCTGCTTGATCGAGTTATTACAGGCGATAAGAGCTGGTTTTTCCAATACAACTCGGAAACCAAACGCCAAAGCTCACAATGGTTGTCTCCGCACTCCCCCCGTCCGAAAAAAGTTCGCATGAGCAAGTCGAAGGTGAAAACGATGATCATTACCTTTTTTGATAGCCGTGGAATCGTCCACAAAGAATTTGTTCCACCGAGGCAAACCGTAAATAAAGTCTACTATCGCGAAGTACTCGAAAAATTGCGAAAACGAGTCAATAGGGTGCGCCCAGACATCGCAAACAACTGGATCCTTCATCACGACAACGCGCCGTGCCACACCGACCTCAGCGTGTCCCAGTATTTGGCCTCTAAAGGGATCACCGTGTTGCAACAGCCGCCTTATTCGCCCGATATGTCCGATATGTCACCTTGTGACGTTTTTCTGTTCCCTAGAGCAAAATCGGTGGTCAAAGGAACCCATTTTGAGTCGGTTGCGGACATCCAAGAGACCGTGACGAGGGTACTCGCGGACATCCCAGTCGAAGCGTTCCAGGAATGTTACGAAGCGTGGAAAACACGCTGGAATCGTTGTATAGCTGCCCAAGGGGACTACTTTGAAGGGGATGGCAGAGTTGTAGAATAATTTTTAAATATACGGTCTCATTACTTAATTGTCACACCTCGTATTTAATTTTAGAACCACTTTATCAACCACTTTGCTTTAAAAAGCAATAAACGCGCCTCTTATCAATAAATTTTCATTTTATCAAACATACAGATATATGAAATTATTTCCATATGAATAATACTTGTGATGACTAATCTATATTTATATGACATTTTTGAAGTATCTAAAGAAGTAAAAATGAATTAACAATAATTTGAACAGAATGTCTAAAATGAAAAAAACAAAAATGATCCCTTTTTGGAAATACATTATTTGACTAAAATAATTCATTCGAACATGGAAATATTAAAAAAATATGACAAATAATATTGTAATTAATTGTCTTAAAGATGTTTCAAGTTATAAACAAAAATTTTGACAGTAAAATATTTTCCTTACATCTATATGTAGGGTGTCCAGAAATAAGTGCCAAAACTCAAAAACAACAACTTTTGGCTCACATACAGGGTCGGAAAGTCCCCATGATTCATCGGCCGTTACGTGAGAGCGATAAAGAAAGTTATAGAAATCCGTGCGATAGAGAAAGATGGCTATAATGAAGGCGTCTAATAGTCACCGCCCATTTCGCCCTTCCACAATTAAGATCCACTTCTTATTTGTGGAATGCCGAAATAGGAGGAATAAGATCCAACATCTGTGTAAAATACTCTTCGAAAACATCTGCGTTCATGTCTTCGTGATAGTCACCTGTATTTTTAGATTCAAATAAAAGTAAACCGCCATCTACAAAACCACTGGCACTACCTATATGTGTCACTATTAATCTTCGCCCTTTACCTGAAGGTGCCTTGAACCCTGTTGAAAGTCCATCCAAAAATGCTTGTCGAAAACTTTTTACATTTTTATCTTGCCATACTTTTGTTACAGTATATCCCTCGTTGACCCAAGTTTCGTCTAGATAATAAATATTCCTCCCTTCGTCACGGAATTTTCTAATTGATCTTAAGTAAGATCTTCGCCAACAAATAATTTCATCTTTATCGATAAGAACTGACTTCCTGTTCTGCTTTTCCCAGCAAAAATTCAACTCTCGTAAGACGGCCCATAATTTGCTTCTACTGATTTTTGGCAAATCGTTGTCCTCTGAAAGTTCACTTAAAATTTTGTTTAGCGTTGGTATTTCTATTTTAAAATAAAATGAGTGTACTTTAGTCACTAAACACAAGTCGAATTTTACTCTACTGCACTAGCACATCTTCGTATATTCAGCTCTAAGACTGGATTGATCTGTCACAATACACTGGCTCCTGCCCTATGATGTATCCAGTAAAATATACTAATGTGCACCCATTACCTGTTAGCATTAGTGTTACCCGATAATTACCTGAAACGAAATATTACCACGCCCATGGCCGGTTCTTATCTCGGGGTTTTATTACTCTCTTTCATTTCCAAACAGAGTATAACAACAAAATTTCCAAAGAAAAAAATCTCAAAATATGAAAGTGCCGCAAAATTTTCATTAAAAAATCAGATATATAAATAAAACAAGTGTTCTCTGGGAAAATGAAATCATTATCATGCCACAATTTTTTTTTTTTTTTTCAGAAACTGGCAGTTTCTAGATTCAATGTAAGTACCTACTGAAATTATTGGCAGAGAAGATTTGGAATTCAATTTTTCAATATTTAAAGAGGCAACGAATAGTTATGTTTGATTACGTTAAATTTTCGTATAGAAAATTTCAGGAAGGCCTTAAGCCGGCACCGAAACAATTATTACCACGAAACGAGATAAAACAAACGGCTTCCGCATCCCTTATCACCGGCTCTGGCGAAATTTTTAATTCGGGACAAAGCGCCCATTGATAGGGCCCGACAAAGAAATAAAATGACAATAAAGCTCTTAGGTATTTTAATAAAAGAGTGAAGATGATACGGCATAGAAAGGCAGTCATTTTCACCCCCATTTGAGCCGCTGGCATTGATTGAGGCTCTCATTATGACGGACAGAGAGCGTCAATACTCCTCCTCCAGCCCCAACCGGAATGCTTTTCTACTGCACAACACTGAAAGGTTAACAGGAGTTATATAAATGGAAATCGATAATAAGCCTTCCCGGAACTCCGCTAAGGATGGGGATAATCACTTTTAGTTAATTAATGGCATTATGGTCATCGTTTTGTTTCCATTTGTACGCGAACCCTCAAACAAAATAACGTAAATAACAAAAATACTAACAGATAAAATGCATCACATCTGAAATAGCGTAAAAGTCAATAAATGTTTTACTTCGAATTAATGTCGGACTGGCAGGGCTTTGGCATACCGGGCAAATGTTTTTTGGCCTCTATAATAAAGTTAAAATATTTATTTTTTGGTGCTAGATTGCGAAATACTATTTCTGCATTCGAGAATGAAAGTTTTTTTGAGAGCAAAACATTCGGGAATGCAAAAAGATTTCGAAATCGAGTACCTATCAAATAACATTTTTTCTAAAACTGTATCCCACAGTTCAAAAATAGTAAAAATGTGAGGAAAAAATTTTGACATTAACAATTAATTTATTTGACATATACTCATAATTAATGTCCAATAATTTACCACTTGATTCTATTGCCAAAAATAAGAATTTTTTTCTTATAAACATTGGTTGAGAAATGCTTGGTAAGCTACGCCCCCATAAATGGGGACTCAAAAAATTATTATTTTTTTTAATATTACCGAAATGGGTTGAAGGAAAATTATGAATTTTGACACCATGAACACTCATTAAAAGTAGAAATAGATCATCACAAAATTTTTCAAAAATTTTGATCAGAGGCGTCTCAATTGGGGGCCAATTCAGAGGCCAACATGTTATGGACCTTCATTTCCTTTACAAAAAGGTACTCTTTATTTCTTTCGATAAAATGCTCAATTTCCAAGAAAAACGCTTAAATCCGTTTTTCTTAGCTTCTTAGCTCTTGCTTAGAAAAGCAGAGTTTGGAAAGTGTTATAACATATTTAAACCGATTTTTCTCGAAAACTTTTTTTCGAAATAAAACAACATTACCATTTTTAACAAACTTTTCAAACATGATGACATATCAAAATTCATAATGGTACATGTATCCATTGTAGCTATTCAAGATTTTTTTTTAATTTCATTAATGTATGCAATAAAATGCTTAGATCCGTTTTTATCGGAAATGAAGCATTTTATCGAAAGAAATAAAGAGTACCTTTTTTGTAGAGGAAATAAGGGTCTATCATATGTTGGCATCTGAATTTGAAAATTTCGACAGAAAAATTGGGGCAAATTTTAGCCCCAATTGAGACGCCCCTGACTAAAATTTTAAAAAAATTTATAATGATCTATTTCGGCTTTTAATGAGAGTTTACGATGTCAAAATTCTTTATTTTCCGTCAAGCAATTTCGGAAATATTTCAAAAAAATGAATTTTCAGAATCCCCATTTAGGACGGCGTAGCTCCCTTAGGAAGCATTTGTCGACCAATGTTTATATGAAAAAATATTCTTATTTTTGGCAATGGAATCAAGTGGTAAGTTATTGGACACTAATTGTGAGACATCCTGTACATCATCTACAATAACGTTAGCAACGCAATAAACAAGTTTTAGTAAACAATCAACAATTCTATTAAGAAAACGCGCGTATTTGAAATCTTCAGTTGGTGGCTGTTTATTCAATAATTTTATCATTGAAATTGAATAAAAACTTGTCAGAAAGTGATGAAGATCTACCATGTGAAGTGTCAAGCGACAAATCAGTCAGGCAATATGAATCTGCTTGCAAAGACTTTTTGGAATGGTATGATTGTAAGAAATTAAAAAATAGTGAGATATTGGCATATTTTGAATATAAAACTAAGAGAGTGTAGCCGACAATGTTATTTATGGTCTATAAATTCAATGCTGAAGAGAACACTAAACGTCAAACAAAATATACGGGAACATTTACAGAAATATTCTAAATTAGTATGTAGGTATTTGAAAAATAAATGTGTACGAATCGTCCAAAAAATGTGAAAAGTCTTAACAAAAGCGGAGATTGAGAAATTGAAGAGGCATCAGATGAAGGCCTCTTATTAATGAAGGTGAGTCATATTAATTCACTAGTATTTTAATAGATTTATTGTAATTATATTATTTCATGTTATTTTAATATTTGGCACATATGGGCCATATAGAAGAAGCGAACTATTAAATTTAACAATAGATGATATTGAGCATAAGAATTCAATTATTATTGTAAAAACACAAGATTCAAAAACTCACTCAAAATCGAAAATATACTTATCGTACAGAGTACACTATCAACCCTAGATTAAATTAGATACGTCAATGGAAAATGTGTACATCAGGATTGATTACTAATAAAATTAGAAATACTCCAAAAGAAATTGCAACATGTTTAAAATTACAGGACGCAGAAAGTGACACTCCTTCCTAAGATCATCTAATTTTGAAGAAGATTTCGCGTCTTAAGACATCGGGGCTGGCGGTCTTCGATAGTTGCGGAGGGATATATTGAGGAATCAATTGAGAAGAAAATTTAAATTTCTAATAGTAACTTATCTGCTCTTCAATAATTACCCAGTGCCTTAATCAAGAAGCTATTGCAGTGATTGTTAATTAAATTGATTATTATTAATGATTTATTTACATTTTTGTTGATAATAATAAGCTGGTGAGCTAATTCTATTACTGTTGTTTTGGCATTTAAATCATGTAAAAATCAACTTTTAATGACAGTTTTCGAAAAAAAAACACGTTTTTTCCGTCGACTTCACCATAAAATGTAGTTTTACGCACTCATTTCTGTACGAAAAGTATAATTCTTCATATGTCATATTTGACAACATTTCACGGACTCAATTACTTCAGGTCTGCTATAATTAGACAGAATGAATCGACACTCGTGAAGTAAAACCACACACTTGTTATTTGACAACCAAAAAGCGAAACTATTTCGAAGAGACCAAGACGAGACCAAGCTAAATTTATTAACGTTTACGTTCTGCATTTTTATGGTCTCATCAGTTTGTTGCAAAAGCAGACACTATAAAAATGTCACTTTTTGGTCTTGAGACATAAAATAGTTTTCAGATGAAACTTTGCACACACTTTTATTCTATACTGATAACTGAAGACGCAAACTTGAGAATAATTTTTTTTGGCGCACGCCTATGATCCAAATGAGTTGTTCTTTAAATTAAGTATTTATGTCTTTTATTTTCCCTACTATTGTTAAAACTTTTGTTTACAAAAAAATGCATATTTTATTTGACCTTAGTATAAAATTGTGATTTCAGTTTGACAATAGCAAAAACGAATAAACAGAGAGAGCTAAAACTACTAATTTTCTAGCATAATCAGTTTCCTTACACTAAAAAAGCCCGAGGTACATGAGCGGATAAATATCTAGTTAGTTTTGAGAGTAAGGTTAAGTAAATTAAGAAAACGTTTAACCAAAACCCTTGCCAAATTCAGTATTTCAAAATACTCAATGTTTTTGAGAACTCAAAGCCCTAATGTAAACAAAAATGTTCCAAAAAGTTATGCTTATCCAAAGACAATATCTAAAAATAAAATTGACAGCTTGTACAAAACGATTGTTTTAAAAAAAACTACCTTTGAATCCTAGCATGTATCGGAGTTCAGAGGGTCAATGTTTACTACAGCTGCTTTTCTTTCATTCAGACTATTATTAATAGTTATTTATGTATTTAGGATAAAAATCTGCACTTCTATAAGTCTATCATTTTTTGTTCTTTCTCTTTACCTTAATATTTTAACCTCGTTCTTTGGTTTAGTGTCACTTGATGGCTCAGTCCGACAATACTGAAATTTTTTTAAGGAAATGCTAAGTTCCGTATGCAGAACGTTCCAAACATTTACTATAAATAATTACTTAACTTTGCAGTAGAAAATTCATATCAGTTGATTAAGATACCATAAAACATTTTTTCCAGTGAAATCCAAAGAACTATAAAAAAAATTCTTACCCAGGCTAAAAATAATATTATTAATTCTTTTAGTTATTGTGGTCAGTCAAATACTAAGCAGCTATGCAATAGGTCAGTTGATAAAGAACAGAACATGGTGATTGATAAAGTAGAAGGTTATAGCTTAAAGCAAGTTACAGTAGAAAAAAAGGAACGAATGAAAGGAATGACATTTACAACGAGGCAATAAAATTTAAACCTACTGGAACGAACGCTGACGGCTATTTCGCGATCCCAGAGAGACCGTATGGGATCTTACCCTCTCTCAGTACTGTTAAAACAAGAAAGGGCGAGTGCGGCCTAACGACTTGGCATTCATGATACTGATACGAAAAGTCAAGTAACGCTGATCACGATTAGGATGGATGGTCATCCGGAGAAGGCTCGCGATGCTCGCGCACTTTCTAGTGGCCTGTATATCAGTGTATTCACAGAAACTATACAAATTTAAGCGATGTTTGTATAGGAAGACACAACATCCCTCGAAAAAATATAAACCCGTTGGTCCTTTGTCTAAACAATGTTAGGCAAGTAAAAGATCCCTATCCCATAACAAAGTGTAGGTTCAGCAAAACTTCCAGGTTGGAGGTTCCACGTCCCCTGACGTCGGTGTTTAACCATAGTAGCAGAAATAAGCCGACGTAAAATAACCAAAAAGTACTTTAAAAAATGGAAATACTTTTCGTTTATCAAAAACTAAAAATAATATTAAAAATTTTGGTGCATAAACAGGCAAGTACACAATCAAACTTGTGTTACAGTAAATGCTCCTAGTAATAGTAAGCATGCATATGAAGTCGAGTATTGACTTTTACTTAATACTTATTAGCATTATCACTTTTGTGCATATGGCTCAAGATTTGAAACCTCTGAACATGGTATTTACAAACATTATATATGATCAATATTCAAATTTTCAAATCGATAACAGTTTTCCGTTTGATCTGTATTAGATCAGATCGGTTAAATAGAAATCAGTCTTAAATCAAAATGTATATTCTAATTATTTTTTTCACTTTACTAACCAATACCACCGAATGATAAGGAAATGAATTGGCGCTTTTAAAACTCATCTAATAAATGACGTATTGGTAAATGAATTTTTACATCCGCAAATAGCTCGTCGCAGTGTATATAGAGATCGGTATCGGCGTTCACATCATTTACCTCCCAGTGGCATAAAACTATCGCTGACTTGTAAAGTAGGTGTTTGTGAAAAGCAGGTGCATTATCAGTAAACGTCAAAAGTATTATTTTCCTCTAACAGAATAAAATGTAACGGACCATTATCAATGTGAGATAGAACAATATGGTGGATGACGCGCTTTGGTGCTGTCGATAGCCGGACAGCTATCGACTACGCTCTTTGTTCCTCCGTTGGTATTTTTAGAAAACCTACTTCATTTTTTCTGCGAACAATGTGCAGTTCTTGTTGCGGAAAGTTCGCCCCGTGCACTTTTCAGTCGATATTTCGAATAGCAGGCGGTGAAAACTAAATTTTATTTATTGAGAACAAACACGGTCGAATGTGCCGCTAAAACAGTTGTTTCATAAAAAGTTTAGTCTTAGCTTTCAAATGGTGTTAACACCGCTAGTTTTATGTTAAGTGAATAAATCAAATTTGCACTTTTATGCCATCTGTGTCACTTGACCGTTACTACGTTACGCTATTATTGTTTCTTTTTATTTTATGTAACTGTCAATTAATAAAAACGTTAATTGTATTAATTTAATGAATAAATATTATTATAATCAAAGTTTAATTGTGATAAACGTGTAATAGTTATCATTTTACACAAGGTGTCATATTATTTAAAATCAGAAGTGGGATGATGCTTCACCTTAGTTGTGGCAGATATGTCACTCGATAAAGCAATAAAACGAAACAATATGTATTTACGATTCAAAATTATATGAATTAAATAAAATATTTTTTATAGAAATACTGCTTCATATGTACGTAATACATAATTTAATGATAAATGGTGATATATGTGGTCATTATGATTCCGGCTGCCTAACGCATTATTAAATAAATAAATAAATATTTTGTTTTTCAGCGCGTTAAAACTTTCCTAAAAACTTTAGAGTGCCCCTTTTTACATAACTATATGAAAACTTAAAACAAAGTGCCACTAATTGCTGATTTGTTAAAATACTAAAAGAACGGGTGTTACAGATCTGAGCTGAGGATTTTTAAATGGAAACTACTCTAAAATTCTTTCACTGATATTTTTACAAAGTTGTAGAGAATTATGGTACACAAAATAGATTAAAGATAAACATCTTCAATAATCAAAATCCTTGACGTTGCGAAACGGTGTTTAAAATTAATAACTACCAAAATTGTTAAAACTTGTTGAGAACCTCTGGAAGCGTCCCCTATATAAAAAGTGATAGATATAACTGCAGATAGTGAGTCATCCACTTTTTGTCGCTCATACAAGCTGTGAGTTAACTAAACATCTTTATATACTGGGATTTTTTAAATACCAGCAAACAGAACTAGCCGAGCTATCGAGTCAGTGGTTCCAAAAATGTCTCTTCGTATCATTATGGTAAATCAGTTAGTATTAGAAAAACTTGTGCCAAATTTGCTTTCTCCTCTATTACTTACTGTTCAAATATTATCTTCCAAGATTATAAATACCCTAAATATGTGCTTTGGAACAATGCAAATGATGAATTACAGTTTTTTAAGAAATAATAGAGTATGGAACTGCCGGGCCCAATAAGTTTCATTTGGGAAACAAAAACCGTGGACTTTAGTATATTTTTACTATTTCCTTTATAAAAAGGTACAAAGCTGTATGACGTCCATCTATTTTTATCAAACAACTGCTTTTTATCGAATTGCACCAGTCCTACAATAGACCTCTTTTCCTTAACTTCAAATTTACATGATTAAATTAGATACACAATAATTAAAAGTTACAATTTATACATATATAGGATGTTCCACCTAAGAGGGATTCATCTATAACTCTGTAACTGTAAAATTGATAAAAAAAATGGTTTGAATAAAAGTTATCTGGAATCATATAAGCCATGTAAAGAAAATATTTTTAGCTTTACAGGGTGTTCCATTTCGTTTAGGAGCTACATAACTTTGTTATTTTAAATGGAACACCCTGTATATTATTGGGTTTTTGAATTACTTGGTTAATATTAGGTAGAGTTTACTAAATGTACATGGTGTTTAAAACTTACCGTTTTCGAGATAATCAGTTATTTAAAAAAAAACACGACTTCAGCCCTCTAAATGGGGCTAGATAGCGTCTAAACCGTAAAAGTTAGAAACCTGCAGTTTTCACAGTTCGTTTTGGCATAATTTACTCTGTCTTGTCATCTGTGAGCAAAACGTCTACGTTGTTTAGACTCGGGAACACTGAGACCTACATTTAATAATCTTACGAGTTGAAAAACGCTGTTACCGAAAATAATAGACACGCAATTTACAAAACTGTATTCTTGTTAACTAACCTCATTGTTACTAAACTATTGGAGACAGTAATCGTGGACCTAAATGTTTATTTCATACCCAGAACATCCGCTATGTGCCCATAATCGACATATCATATACTGAATCTACAAAGGGCTACTATACTACTGGTACTGACGTCACTAGACTAGACGTCATGTATCAGATGTGAGGTCTTATATGCACCCACGATAAACCAATATTGGCTTTTTTTATTTGAAACAATATAATGCCCTTCAGAAATATTCAAAGTAAAATAAAAGTTATTGTATTATTGAATATAAACAGAAGTGGGATTCAAATTCACATAGAAGAGGATAGGAAGAAGAAAATTCCCATTACAGTTGGTCGGTCAGCCTGTGGGCGTTTATTCCCAGCAATTACATTTCCAAACAACTTTTTTCCCCAACAAAACAATAAACCGTATTCGATCACGAGACCTGTCACATCCATTGTCGATAACTATCACGTCAATCAAACGGGCGACTTCATTGTTTCTCCAAAGTAATTAGCATTCCAGACAGCATTAAATATTACAATTTAACACGATAAAATATTCTTATTGTGTGGTATGTTATTTATGATTAGGAACACAGCCTACGCGATTATTATTTTAATGTTTTGATAAACACGTCGATCAGAGATATGCCTTAAATAAAAATAAAGTGACACGTTCCACAAAAATGCAACGTAAGGCATATCAATAATGTGTAAGTTGTGTCGATAATGGTAATTATTTGTCATAAATCTCTGTTGGACACATAAATTACGGATGTAGATACCATTAACCGTATAATAGTAATAATAATTCTGATAAGACCCAGGTTTCGATTCTAATTGTATTTCAGTGTGGCAAAAGCTGGAAAAGGTATTTGGAATATTTTGTGCTGTTCTACTACAAAATTTAAAGATATCCTCTTAAAGCCTTACATAAAAAAGGTATGAATCCATAATTCAAAGTTCTAAGGTTTGTGATAAATTATTGAGTCCTGTGTTACCCCAGGTCCATATTGAGATGAAGAGTAACAATGTTTACGAACAATGTTAACAAAGTTTGAATTCTTACTAACATTCACAATATTTGCAACCTGACTCGGGGTCCACATTGACGCGAACTTTGTTCTATAACAATATTTATGAACGATGTTAGCAGTTTGAAATTTTACTAACATTCATAATAATATTTGCAATGAAATTCAGATTACTCCATGTCAACACCGGAGAGGACAACGTTCACTAGCTCTATTTGCTAACAATGACCAATAACTACATGTCTCAAGTGTTATCATATGCAGATGACCTTAAATTGTTTTCCCCACCTTCTTCGCTTTTACAAAATGATCTTGATACGATTATGAATTGGTGTTCTCAATAGTTGTTGCCTCTTAATCCTTAATTAAAAGTGTTGTGTGCTACACATGTCCAAAACCAATCCTAGACTAGCATATAACATTAATGGAATCGAACTACCGAGCGTGACACATTAAAATGATATCGGCATTGTTATAACAGAGTCTCTCTCCTGGAGTGCACATGTTACTAAAGTTGTGAAAAAGTGCAACCAATTAATTTTCATAATTAAAAAATCCTTCTGCTACCTCACCATCAGCATGTTTCTCAAGTTATATATATATATCATATATTCGCCCTCAGATACAATTTGCTGTAGCTATATGGTTTCTGTTATTAAGGCAGGACATTGCAGGATTGGAAGGTGTTCGTTCAAAGGTGTGCTACAAAGCTCTCAGGCGGTTTTATACCTTACATATGAAGAACGTCTTATGTGCCTCCGTCTTCAATCATTGGAAGTGCGACGTTCTCGCGGTGACCTCATAACAACTTATAGACTACTTCATGGTGAATTATACCGTCCAGAAACGATGTTTCAACTAAACACTGATTCTCGTCATAGAGGTAACTCCTTCAAACTTAAGACAGAAAATTTCCACACCCGCAACAGTCATCATTTTTTACCCAATAGAGTTTTCGACCTGTGGAACTCCCTAGCAGATTATGTGGTTTAGGCACCATCTCTTAATTCCTTCAAGAACAGACTCGATGATCACCTTAATCCACAAACTGGATAATATTTTTCGAGAATAGGCATGCAAATTTTTTATTTTTTTTTACTGTATTTGTAATTCTTGTCATTTATTTTTGTTCCTTATTTTTTGCTTTTTGTTGTTTTTTTTCTTATCAACCATGTATAGGATAAGTGACTTTTTGAATTAGAGCATTTGCTTCTGCTCTTAAAAGTTGTTAATATTAATAATAATAAGGTTCACGAACAATATTAGAAAGGCTTGAATGTTGATAAAAATCGTACTATAACATTTGGGTCTAACAAGAGTTCTTCAACAAAATTCGATGTTTCATCTCTTTGTGATTAATTTCTAACTATTTTTACAATTATGTTAGACAATTTCAAATATGCACTCGCTTACTTTAGTTAGGCTAGTGTGTCACTAGTTATATCAAGATATCCCAAAATTCACACAGATTTGAATTTTGCGCCATTTGAGTGGTAAAGTGTTGCCAACGAAAAAAAACGCGTGACAGCTGAGAGTCCAGGGTTATAACAACGGGTTTTCATTGTTGAGCAATATTTAAAAAATTAAGGTTTGGCAGCTGCAGTTCGCAATTTTCGAACAAAATAAGTTCGGAATTTAGCTCAAATCAAGAGATTGACTGAAAAATTAAGGGAGACTAGATCAATTAGTGATCTGAAACACTCTAGCAGACCTAAACACAAAACGTCGAAGCAATTCGTGAAAGTATTGCTGAAAGTCCAGGAACATCAATTCGCACAGTGGTCAAGAATTGGACATTTCTTTACAGCGTATTCTCACGAAAGATTTGCATCTTCATGCTTACAAAGTTTAATTGACTTAAGAACTGTAACCCTCTGACCACGCAGACCAAAGAGAGTTCATTGAATGGATTATGGAGTAGATGCCGATTTTTCGAACAAAATCATCTCTAGCGAGGCCCATTTTCAACTTGATGGCTTCGTTAATCGTCAAAATTGTTGCATTTAGGATTGAGAAAATCCATTGAGAAACAAATGCATCCGCAACGTGTCACAGTTTGGAGAGGATTTTAGGCTGGAGGCATCATTGAACCATTCTTCTTCGAAAATACGACTGGTTAGGCAATAACGGTTAATGATGCTCGCTATCGTGACATGATAATATAGTTTTTTGTGCCTAAATATAGATATACACGACTTGTGATTTCAACAAAACGCTGCCACGTCATACAGTCCGAGAAAAAATTAGTACATAAGTCATTTCCTGGTCGTGTAATTTCCCGTTTTGGTGATTAGAATTAACTGCCCATATCATTCGATTTAACACCGTTGGACTTTCTTCTTTGAGGTTTTTTGAGATCTCAGGTTTATGCCAACAATCCCACGACCATCCACGCTTTGTAAGAGGAAATTGAGAGTTGTATCAACGAAATTCGGCCGCATTTATGCAAAATGGACACGGAAAATTTAGACAAACGGACATGTGTCAGCAAAGCCGTATCATTTACCAGATATGCTATTCCATACATATCCCTATACTATATACTTTACGAATTCATAAATAATCAAAATTTTTAATTAAAAACCTGTGTTCTCTATCAAAATTACTTCTTGCATGAATTTTGGGACAATCTGTACTTTATTAGTACCTACGGATTAATAGATAACTGTTTGCCAGTTATACAAAGCAATACTTTGTGCCAGTAGGCACTTGGGAGTAGTGATAATTTAAGGTATAACATACTTTGTAGGTTATGTCTCATCTACACTAAATAGTTGTTTACTATTGTAGATGTAATTAGTTACCAAAAACAATGTTTACTAACTCAGTCTTTTAATAGTGTTCGCGAACAATATTGGCAAAGTTTAAATTTTCATTCGCAATACGAATATTTGCATTCTAATAACACTGTTCGTACGCTAACAGAATTGTTTCATTTGTAGGAGGTAAAGTATTTTTTCGGATCTGTCACAAAATAATAATATGTATGCACAAAAAATTGCAATTGTTGCATAGTAAAATAATAGAACTAATTAAATTATTCAAAATATGTGAAACATTGGAATAAAATAATGTATAAATGCAATAAAGAAAAGAGATGTTTGGTATGACATGAATTTGAAAGTCAGAGTTGAAGAAGCTGAGAAAAATACGAAAGAAAATAACGATGTGATCTATAAAATTATTTCTATAGCACTGCTTGGAAATTTTTTTATAACTAATTTAAAGTAGCTTTTTACCTGCATGGAAGCATAAAAATAAAATTCCACAAAATAAAACCAATAAAAAAAATTAATGAAAAAGTCATGTTACTACATCCTTTAAACTTTAAACTGTCAATAAAAGTTTAACATATTTCTTCAAAATCATTTTTTGAAATATTTGTTATGAAGTTCTGTGAAGAGAATTAGATTTCGAAAGGAATTTTTCCTAGATAATATCTGATGCATATCAGTTTACTTTTGTAAGACTTACCCCTTAATTAAGTTAAAAGGATAGAAGTTTCTTTCTCGAATTTTTGAGGTGTAGTTTTATGTATATATTTACACTTTTTCTGCGCTAAAATATGTAGCATTAAGATAAAAGTTACTGCTAAAGGTCATATCAGAGTAAGTTGTAGTTGTAGATATTAATCAAGTAGTTAATTTTCTCTTGTGGATAAATTATTATAATAATAGATATAGCTGTTCATTGTAATGTTTCGTGTTAACTAACATGCCAAAATATTGTTCACGAGCAAACTTTGGTCAATGAATGTTATTAAGTGTACAACACGTTCAGTGTGGATCCATAATAGGTATCATTTTTATGAACCAAACATATGATTTTTACGAATCTCGCAATAATTTACAGTCTTTAACGTTGATTAACAATTAGTTATATTTAAGAAGCACCTTTAAAATTGATTCCACTTGCAGAATGAAGTACCAAAACTTCTATTTATTGTAAAAGTTTGGTTATAGATGACACACAAAACATAAACATAGCCGACAATTAGCTCAATCGTTTTTCGTTGCTGATGCGATTGTTCCGCGACATCAGTGCGTTTGCCCGCGCAGGCAACTATTAGATAAGGATTAATATTTCATCGAATCCAGAGCCTTGCATAATTAACTCGCTAATCCGACGAGCCATCGCGGACGCGTTATTCAAGGCCGGGTAGTGTAAAAATTAATTGCCCGGAAAATTTTTACAGCGGAGTTTTAAATGAAACAGCGCAAAACCTCTGTAATCGGAACTGAAAGCAGGATGTGATGTGTTACCAGTTAGATTTCTGACTTCCACGAATAAGGTTTTCAGCTAAAGTCTTGATTTTTTGACTGCAAATATGTAACCCAACGGAAAAATGTTTCTAATAGTAGTTGCGGAACACAGGGCAGGTTGAAGACCTGCGATAACCCTAACTAGTACCAGAATTAGGAGAGTGAGAGAGAGAGAGTGGGAGAAGATATTGACCAAGACTCTACAGCGAGGCGATAAAATCCAGAAGAATATAGAAGGTAAGAAGAGAAATAATTCCAATCGAGGCGAGGGTTAAATGACCACAAGCCATGCAACCAAGAGATTTAATCTTCAGTTCCAAACTTTCTTTTGAAGAAGAGAGCGATATGTCTCTCGAAGGAAGGTTAAACGGATGACGTTCAACCACCTGGAAATTGTCCAGCCGTTGATAACAGCTAGGAAAGCCTGTAAATCAATAAATTTCCTTATTTTTTGTCCTTATTGTGAAATAACATATGTATTACATTAATTTTAATATTGACAACAGATATTGTAGACAAAAAAATATTGATTTTACAAAAATACATTTAATTTAATTTCAAATCCTGCTGTACATTTTGATGGCGCTAATATAAATCGAAATGTGTAATTTCGGAGACGTCCGGGCTCTAATATAAATTTCTAGCAACCTCTCAGCGTGACGATTAGCGATCTTCCAGTGACACATTTCGTATATCTATTTATGAAACTCGCATTAGCGTTTCCGCGTCTAGCCAGACTCTTCGCCATAAATCTATCGGGGGATATTATAATTAAAAACGAGTATTGTGTTATTCGCGACGGTCTGTCATGTTTAAATTCAGAAATATGACACAGATGTCCCATAAACCAGGCCTGTAACGCCGTCATTAAATTATTTAAATAATATCAATAAATTATGGCAGCGTTTTGGGGCCAAGACTCTCCGGGTGTATCAATTGCTGGTGCCAGAGTGAGACGGGAAGGTTTGTAAATCTTGATGTTAATGGACAGTATTTTCTAAATGGTCCCGCGATAGATTTTATTAATTTTACATAAATTAGTACCAAGATTTGTACATTTCCTGTGTGTCTATATTAAACAAGGGTCAAATTTTGCAGGAATAATTAACGCTTCCTAATTCAACAAATTTCGTCCAGTATTAAATTCATATCTCGAATAATCCAAAGAAATGCGAAAAAGATTATAATAAAGACAAATGCTCTCAAATTTTCTTACTCCAGCTCTATACAAATCCATACAAATACTCCATACAAATACTCACTCCATACAAATACATACAAATGTATACAAATACTCATCACCCATAATATGTTTTGGAATGATGTGAATGAAGTAACAAATCAATTATTTTGAAACCTGCCATACACTGTAAAAAAATCAGTGAGAGTGAAAGCAATAAAGATGAGTGAATCCATTGAGTGAAATTATTGAGTACATTTTCACTCAATATTGAGCATTTTGATAGTTTTACTCATTTGTGATAATATTTAAACTAATACTGAGTACTTTCACTTAAATAGAGATAAATTCGTATTTGGTGGACTTGTAGCTAAATCGGAGTAGATGTCCTCATTCTATGATTGTCGTGCGTTGTCTTTATCTATTCCCATCGTCCCCATTAGGTCATCTTGTGGGGTGGTGTATGGCATGTAGTGCTGGACAAGTGTCCGTTAATCTGGTTATTTTGGTGAAAATTAGGTTTAAATGCAATGGTTTGAGTCTCGATTAATATTTGGTTAAATAAACAGATAGTTAAATGGCTACCTATACTTACTAATTAAAACTGAATAATGGGTCTAATTCCATTTACAAATAATTATTTCTCGAAAGACTTTGGGTGAAAGGCCAAACCTAAAAAATATATGAATGTCGAATTCACGAATATTTCATTCAAAGCTTACATTTTTACTCACAAAAAAATCTCTATGTACTCTTCTTCATATATATTTCTGACAGCCATAGATCTACAGCTCTATGTGATTAGAAACTTTATGGAAATGATGAGCAATTTTGTTCTAATTTCGGCATTATTTGATCTCATCAGCAAGTGATTTAACAAAAATCCCACAAAAGCGTCTACAAAGTGGGACACGATGCAATTATATTATATAATGAGGAGTAACAGTAAATCGAAGGCGAATAAATTGTCCATTAAATAAATTTCATTCATAGCTGTAACACGGCCGTATTTAAAAAAATACCCGTTTGGTGCAGTGTCGTTTTCACGGCGCGGAGACCACTCCTTGGGCGCAGGTGATTGATAATTTAATAAATAATAACAAAAGGTCATAGACTTTATTGTCTAACCAGCAAACATTCCTCGAGCTCTATCCAGGATAAGTCATGCGTATCGATGAATATCTCTTTTGAACACACAAATCTAATTACTTTTGTTATATTCCCCTGATAAGTTCCTGCAGATATAGGTCTCGGTACCGACGATTGACAGTCATTAGATGAAGATTTGTGAGCACGCCGTGCAAAACAGACCATGATGGTTTTAAGTAAAAAATTTCCATAGCAGTTCCAACATTTTTCATCTACCACCAAATTAGGACCTTCAATAAAATACAATCAAGAGACTACTGACTACCTTCAATACTCGTATAAGGCTTACATATGATATGTCGTTATTAATTTCTAAACTAATACAAGATTAACTACAGGGCCTTCATAAATGATTATAAGCCACGTGACCAGTAATTTTATTTGGAGCAGTAACTTTATTGCCTTCATGTTGGCAATTAAATTGTGATAAAATTAAAATAATAAGATCAAGATTACATTAAAACACAATATTCCATTTCGTCGGCTGTGATATGCGTAATTGTTCAAGAGATTCTATTCAACCAACCAATGATCGCATTGTCTCGAGCATAGACGTAACGTTGTGTCATTGTTCACTGTAAACGAATCATCAATATTCCAAGATTCAGGAAATTTTCGTTACCAGTAGGTACCAGCCCTGCAATGTTGATTGCCTAAGTGCAGCGGTCACGTGACTTGCAATCATTTATAAAATCTCTGAATGTATAATAAGGACTTTTTTTATTCTTTATTATTGTTTTCTCAAAACTTGATTAAAACATGTAGGTACATGTATTTTGTCATTTTTTATTTTTAATTATTTTATGCAAAAGAAAGATACACAATGTATGATTTATGACGTAGTTACTAAATGTTTACAATTAGCGCTATGTTTCTTTAGTAACTGTAAAGGCAAATACACAATTGATTCTATGATTTTAATACATACAGGGTGTCCGGTAAATAATGGATAACCTTTTAACTGTCGATAAGAGACCCCAAGGTCGTTCAGAAATCGACTTTTGTCTTAGTATAAAGTCCCTTCGGTTTTCAGTTATTTCGGGTTTTTTTCGAACTTCCCACCATGGGTTACTTTATTGGTCACTACGGTCACAAGAGAACGTATTACCTTTCAGGTATATTGTGTAATATTCTTGAATTGTATTATTATCAGATGCTCATCAGAATTTTATCTAGCAATAGTTCTTCTTTAAAAAAAATCTTAACTTTAAATTTTACGTTAGTCAGCGAAGATACAAACGAAAGCTTCGAAGGGCATTCATAAGAGGTGCAGAGCCTGCATCAGGGAAGCCGGCAGAGAATTTGAACATTTCACGTAATTTTTAAATAAAATTAGATAATAACTGAAAGATAATACGTTCTTTTATGGCCGTAGTGACCAAAAAGTAACCTATGGCGGAAATTTCGAAAAAAAAACGAAATAACTGAAAAACGAAGGGACTTTGTACTAAGACAAAAGTCGATTTTCTGAACGACCTTAGGGTCCCCCATCCACGGTTATAAGGTTATCCATTATTTACCGGACACCCGATATAGGAAATATCAACTTACGATTTGCCAATAGTGAGGTATTCGCGTTAACATTTCGTTACTATTAAATCATGTTTGTTGTTGTTTTATACTTAAATGACAGTATTTTTTGCAGTTGCCTTATATCATATAAGACAACTACAGAATTAAAAAATAAGATTTCATAAAACTTGCTACTTTTTCCATAATTCTGCCTCTACCACAGAGTGGTAAGTACTGCCTCTAGCTCTACCTATTCAGTACATCATCATCCATTATTTTAAGAAATGAAACATTACCTACTTATTTTTAAGTACTTCATATTTATTTAACATTTCATATAGAATTTCATTTGTATAAATTTGGATTAAGCAAAGAATTTAATATTGAGAATAACAAAAATGTGGAGTGAAAAAAATACAAATGTAAACGGTACAATAATTATTCAAAATTAAGTAAATTATCAAGTTTGTTTTTAAAAGAATTTATAGGAAGAAGCACTTAACAACACTGTTTGGTAAAGAATTCCAGACATGAAGCCCACGGTAGCTCAAAAAAAGCTGCCTACATCTGGTGGTATAATTCTGATGGTAATTGTGACCACGAAGTCGAGTATGAGTAGATAACACCCTAAATGTGATAAATCTGTAGAATATGTACCATGATTTTTGGAATTAGTTTGAAGTCTTTCTTCATAAGAAGGCCGAGAAATACCATAAGGAGGTCTGGATACCACACAGCTGAACCGTACTCGATGATGGGTCTTATGTAGGATTTATATAAGCAATTAGTAGTTTTAATTGAGGGAGTAGATAATTTTTTTTTTTGAAAAAAAAATAATGATCGTTTAGCTTTATTGCAAACAGCAGTTATATGAGCTGACCAAGAAAGATCATTAGAAATCACTACACCATGATCAGTTTGCCTGTCCACTTTTAATAATGGAATGCTGCCAATATGATAATGTAATCTTGGGTTGTCCTTACCCAAGTGCAAAACTACACATTCTTTGGAGTTCAGCGATTTTAACCATTTTTTTGCAGCAATCAAGCTTTCTTGCAATAGCTGATAATCAGTAATATTCTCATAAATCTTTGTATCATCAGCATACAGCGAGCATTTAAGTCAATGTTTAAGGAAGATCTACTGTATGAATAAGACAGAGTAATGGGTCAAAAACCGAGCCTTGAGGAACTCCACTTCCAAACGATTGCTTAAAAACACAATCCTTTTGTAAAGATCACCTCTAATACCTGCATGTTCAATTTTAGAACAGAAACTTTTAATGGACACTTTATCAAAGGCCTTGATAAAATCAAGATATATGATGTCAGCACACTGACCACTATCAATTGCGATGGTCCAGTCGTTTAAACATTGTAGCAAATTGGTGGTTGTTGATCTACCAGGAAGAAATCCATGCTGCTCCTCAGGAATAATTTTATGTGACAAAACAAATTCGGTTACAGTTTCAGTGATAATTCTTTCCATAACTTTCACTTCAACAGGAGTAGACTAATCTATCGATAGTTTTCCTTATTGAATTAATTAATTATTGATTAATAGCCATGAGCAAATCAAAAAGAGAGCCCGCAGTAGGAGTAACAGAGACAGAAAACTTTAACAGTAGGACAATAGGACAGTAGAATTCGCAAGCAAGATGAATTTGGTCACGCTAATATCAACTCCACGTGTTGACATTTCAGTAAAAAGTGAGATTTGTCATTAGCATTGTATTAAAGAACACATATACATGGTGATACAAAAGTATGGGTTAAGTCGTAAGCCGCAAACTTTGGGTGTATAAAATGGGTCTTTTCTTATATCATTTTTCGTTCAGGCGCTATATTTCGATATACAAGGTGTCAAAATTAATGTTAGGAAAAATCCTTTTATTAACAACTTTTTTGTTTTTTCGGATATCAAGTTGAAATTTTTTAGAGTTTTACTTTATGCCAAGACGTCTTTTGTATAATTCTAATAAAGAAAAATTGAAGCGTGCAAGGAGAAAAGGGAAATTTTAGTAACCCTTAACGCTCCAACATCATCCTGCATATGTTTTATACAAAATTTCACTTGAGGGCTTGCTTTCCGAAATACCGTAATTTTGTTAAATGTGTGATATACTTTTAGAGTAGTTGTTAAAGGCTTAAATAATAGAAAATTTATATCGGACAATAAATATGCAGTGAGAATCGCAAAGACAATTCAGTTAAAGATTTCCACATCTCGTAACTTTTTGTATCTTTACTATTTTAAAAACTTCTCAACATTCTCGAGCAATCAGAAAACGTTATGAAACGCATATTTTTAATTAAAAAAAAAGCTAATAAAATTGTTTTGTTGTCTTAATTAATTCTACAGTATGTACTATGCTACAGGACGAAATTTATATCTATTTTATTTTAATGAATTTTTAATAGTACCTATACTTTGAAATGATGTCACGTGCGAATCGCTGAGGCCTTTATGATCTAGACCAACAGTTCTAAATCTTTTATTTACTGCGGATCTCCTTCCAATATTTTTTGTTGTTGCAGACTCCCAGTTACTTATTTAGATATAAGTCCCATTTAAGTGGGTTCGAAATATTAATTCTAAATTGCCCACCAAACGTAAATTTTGGAAAGATAAACAATAAGATACACTCTTACATAAGTGTATTTTCTTAATTAGTTGTTATTATTTATTTTAGTTGTTCCTAAAAACTTCGCGGACACCTTGGGAAGAGATGGCGGATCCCCAGAAGTCCGCGGATCACAGGTTAAGAACCACTGATCTAGACGGTAATGGCTGAGGGGACAAACGTTAGAAACTTGTGTGCGGAAACGTTACACCATAACAAAACAGTTTTCATTTTAATCAGGCTAATTTAAATTTTACAAATGCATTAATGGGATTCTGAATTACAATCAGCAGCGCAACACAATATTGCGTCCGGCATATCAATATTTTGCTAAAATCAATCATGCTGTTTATTATTATTAATTGAATTCAAATCTGTCATCAATCTAAATCCATATATCAATCGGAGAATTGAGCGCAACCGGGTACCGGTCACAGATTTATCCAGCGACAGCTAAATATAATAATATATTTGATACATGCGTGAGGCTGCGAAGAAAATATTTTATGTACTATCTTGTCAAAATAGATATTTATTATACAAGGGAAAAAAGTATTAGATTTTAGCTCGAGGTTGTGTACCGAGAGATAAAATCTAGTTTTTTCCCGTGTATAATACACTATTTTTTTCTGTGACGGGAAAGACAACGATTTAATATTGAAAAAACATTATTACGATATATTAGTCACTAAAGTTTTAAATTGGTAGGCTGTTATACTTATAGCGACAATTACATATGCGTTGCTAAGGAAACCTTTAAAGTAATCAGATATCTGTCAATTTAATTCTGTGATTTGATTTAAAAATTGCAAACTTAGTGGTTGTTTAGTAGTTATTTTGAATAATATAAAGTTAAAAAATGTCTGATTCCGAGTTTTCTCTGACTCCACCGGAGTTAGTAGAAGCAGCGAAAGTAGCGTCACAAAAATTATTGCCAATTAAATCGCGTATTCAAGATTTATGGAATGGAAGATGAAAAAGATATGCAGTTCTTTTTCAGAGACGGTGTTATTGGCTTATTTTGTGGAACTGGCACAACAACAAAAGCCATCAACAGTGTGGTCGAATTATTCAATGATTAAAAGTATGTTAAAATCCAATAATAATATAGACATTTCTAATTACATTTCTGAAACAAAATGGGAAAGGTTATACGCCCAAGAAATCTGCGATTTTTACGATTATACAAATTAATGATTTTTTAAATAATGCTCCTGATGAAGTTTATTTAATGGCCAAGGTTGTTGTTGTATTTGGGATTGCAGGAGCTTGTCGAATTTGTGAAATCAGCCAGGTAATATTAGACGATATTGAAGATTCGGGAACGCTATTAATTGTGAAACTTAAGCAAACAAAGAATGATGTAAACAGGAGATTTGTAGTTACTGAAGAATATGTTAAATTTTACCGAATGTACATAGCCCTTCGTCCAGCAGCAGCAAAAGATCGTCGCCTGTTTTATGCATATCGCAATGGGAAATGTATCAATGTATATGTATCAATCAGGTTGTGGGTAAAAGTTGTATAAGGTATCTGAAACAGTAGCTAATTTTCTTCAACTTGACAATGCTAACTCATATACGGGTCATTCATTTCGGAGATCGTCTGCTACATTTTTAGTTGAATCTGGGGGAGACTTGATGGCACTAAAGAAACATGGCGGTTGGAAGTCATCAACGGTCGCTGAAGGATATATTGATGAATCGGTAGCACACAGGACAGAAATAGCTAATAAAGTGTTTAGAACGTGTGGCAGTGCTGAAATAACATCCTATTTGCGACCAGGTACATCAACGGCTGTTGTGTCCATGACAGAAAAAAATACACAAGAAAGTTCAACTGTTAACCGAATAGTTTAAGAAACATGTCATTTATGCAATGTACATTTAATAATTGTACTTTTGGTGTAAAGGAAATGTAACTTCTATATAATAAAATATTCTAAAATTAAATATCTATCTTTACCTATGTATATTGTATATATCCGGGAAAAAAGTACTCACTTTTTTCCCGGGGAAAACAGCAATTTCATAAAAAGTGACATTTTGTTACCTGTCAACAGAGATAAAATGTCAAACTTTTTTCCCGTTACAGAAAAAATACATTTTTACATAATTTCCAATATAAAAAATTCATAACATATTATGTAATAACAGTAATAAGTGCTGTAAAACCCCAGTTACCACAAATATTATATACAATAATTTATCTACAACCGTGCATTCTTTTTTAAATATTTGATTTTTAAAAAGTACCCTTTAAAATGTTACGCCACTGTAGCCCTCTGTAATATTTGTATTTGATGACAACCATCTCTCTGTCATTAACAATGATAAAATCATACTAACATATCCAACCAAATGTTATATTTTTTTTACGTCAAATTGGGTATGTTTTAATGATCTAATACAATCCACTACAATCACCAGTGTTGTGGTAGATGGATTTCAAACGAAAAACTGTTATTGAAAAAAATCGGTGTGAATTATTGAGTACATTTTCATTTAATATTGAGCATTTTGATAATTTTACTCATTCGTGATAATATTTGAACTAAAACTGAATGTTTTTTGTTTGTAGGAACCTGTTAAATAAATTCTGCAGATAAACTCGTATTTGGTGCACTTGTAGCTAAATTGGAGTAATGTCCTCATTATTGAGTGACCCCATCCCATTCTATGGTTGTCGTGCGTTGTCTTTGTCTATTCCCATCATCCCCATAAGGTCAACTAGTGGCGTGATGTATGGCGTGTAGTGCTGGACAAGTGTCCATTAATCCGGTTAATTTGGTGAAAATTATGTTTAAATGCAGTGGTTTGATTACAATAATTAAAAACAATAATATATCGAACCTCGATTAATATTTGGTTAAATAAACGGATAGTTAAATTGTTACCTATACTTACCGTACCTGTAACGTACAATATAGGTTATGGCAATCTATTCGTCCGATCAGTTAACCAATTCCTTTAATCGAGACCTAAAATATTTTCTTTAAAACAGATCTGTGTAGAAATCACTGTGGCAGCTTAATAGTTTATGACTTTAATACAATGATAGTATTTAAATTTAAATTTAAAAAGAACATAAAGTATAAAATTACTCAATAATAGTTAAATTTAAATCATATTAAAGAAAAGGTCAACTCATAATTTTCTCACTCTTCTGTTGCAATAGTTTCACGCATAAAATTTTAGTTGTACTCATACTAA
This sequence comes from Anoplophora glabripennis, assembly GCF_000390285.2. Taxonomy (NCBI): domain Eukaryota; kingdom Metazoa; phylum Arthropoda; class Insecta; order Coleoptera; family Cerambycidae; genus Anoplophora; species Anoplophora glabripennis. Next base: position 133,389 of record NW_019417111.1, read on the forward strand.
TAGAGTGGAAATTTCACTCAATCGGGTGTGGACAGAATTGATACATTATTAAGTATAATTGAATGAATTTGAGGGATTTTTTTAGAGTGCACGCGGCCTTTAAAGGACTTTATGTTTTTAACCAAGTTCTTATCTGTAGGATTTGTATCTTACGTAACTATACATATACTGAACACTACTAATGGTGACAATGGAACAAAATTTTTGATGTAAGACTTCAGATTACATGCTAATAATCCCTAATTTTTTTTTGTAGGACAAGAGGCGCTGCATATGGCTCATCTGTGCCCAAATTGGCCAGACAAGCTCGACGCCGGATAAACAAGTAGAAATAGGGGCGAATTACAATCAACAACGGCCGTGATCGCTGTCCGGTGTTTTCATATCACTGCGGAACGTGAGTACTTAAAACTAGTGGATACGGAATCAAGTGCTAAGAGATGGGGAGGTCGATATACACGTGGGACTCCGTGAGCGTAACGCCATTATCCACCCAGGTTACAATGCAGCAATAGTGACTTGCACATTTAACACGATTACCAACAAAATTTTCTGAAAAACAATTATCATAGCATTGATTTTATAAGCTACGCTATCAGATAAGTCAAAATAAGGGTTAACTTGTACACAAATTTTGAAGTTTGTAGGCCGTCGGGATCTAGGGGGCATTGCGATCAACGCCCTCGGATCTGACAAATTTCGCACAGCCGAACTGAACTGTGAAATAATGTGCAGGTTATTCTACTCGTATATGTTATTAAATACTTCATACATTGATGACTAGGTAACATATATGGTGTGTTCACCAAAAACAAACTGTCATTACAAGAGCTACTTGAGTGAAAAAAAATAGATCAAGTTATTCTAGTATAAATCCGTTTCCTTAAAAAGTAAACTGATTTAAATCAAGATGCCGTATAGTTGTTACGACGTCAATTAGAACCTGTAAATCTTAAAGCACAGGACCGTATGTACTTCTCCTGAAATTTATTCCTATGCTTTGACCATGATGTGTCTCGTAATTTATACTCGAATAGCAATTCGGCGAGTCCGGTATTGGTAAACTAGTCCGCCTGATTAGATATTATTATTAGATTAGAATTGACGGCGGCGCGCTGGTCATCAAAGTAAACCTGTATTGGTCCACTAGGTCGTAAATAATTTTTTTGTATGGTATACGGGTTCACTTAGCTTTGCCGCTTTGCCAGTGCAGTGCAGAGCACTGCTTGGTGGGATATGTTGTTGGTATTGTGACGTCTATCGTCACTATGACGCCTGAGCGACGGCGGTTACCTCGGGCGCCAGTTTCCGTTTATAGTGCAGAAACACCACTACGCGGGCGGCTACAGTGAAGACACGGTATGTCCAGAGGGTCTAGAGAGAGTTAGACTTCACACAGGAATAAAAGGCCACAATTGAGAAATATTTACATTTATTTAGTCCAAATCTACCTATTTACACTATGCTACCCTATTGCTAAACGGTTACGGTTATATACAGGGTGACTACGGAAAACGGTAAC
>NW_019417112.1:0-1797 GCF_000390285.2 Anoplophora glabripennis
CGCCCTCTTATTTTTGTTAGATTTTTGTTTACATGGAGTTCGGGCTCCTTGTATAGTCTCCATGGTCAATTGTGTGAATGTGCCAATCACAGCACAGCACAAAACAGAACACCACAGAATCATAGAATATAGGAAAAGGTGTACCCCTCTACCCTCCCCTCGGCCCATAGTAGCCGTAGCAGTGGTATCCAAGATTTGTAAAGTAATTAGGTTACAAATCTTGAGTTGTACCAACATTGATAGGTTATGGTTGTCTTGACGTCATACTCTTCGAAAAGGTGCAGAATTGTAAGGAGAAAGTACGACGGTCTAGTTTGTTTAAAAAGGTGCTGAAAACAGACNTAAAATTTAAAGAGGATACGTGTAGTAATCGATGCTGATCGATCTGTATTGGTAATTGACTACTTTTATTAAATAGACTGACAAGTATTACTTATTTTTAAGAGTTCCTGTTTTATTTGTAATATATATTTACTTTGTAACTTGTTTTTATTTTATTTTAATTAGGCACAAATAATTCTTTTTTTTTATTTAATTAATAAAACATTGAAATCTTTGGTAGATAAACATTTTATTTTTACAAAATATATAACAAAAATATAGAACATTGCTAAAATATTTCTTTATACCTTATTAATTTTGGTCTATACCCGTACTCTATCTTGAAATAAGTCATGGAACCATGTTACATTCGAGTTAAATCAACAATTTTACGAAAGTAGAATTAAATTTTACAGCAATTTTAAAATATATACCCAGAAAACTAATCGATTTTAAACAGTTATAAAATATTTAGATTACCTAGTTTTTGTGACCTTTNCTTCGAAAAGGTGCAGAATTGTAAGGAGAAAGTACGACGGTCTAGTTTGTTTAAAAAGGTGCTGAAAACAGACCAAAGTGCTGGCGCTGGCAACACTGGAATATAGCTTAATAAATACGAGTGAAGTAAGCAAATAACCAATTTTATTTTATACTGAGTTTAGTAGATTATATCGGGGAGGTATACTAACCTAAAAACTAAAAGTTAAGTCAATAATTATTACAATTTGTTTTTATAATGGTAAATAACAAGTTTCGAAAATAATTTAAATATGGTAATAGTATGTGAAGTGAATGACTGTCAACAGATTTAAAATAAAACAGTACGTTTGTGATCTGCATTTTCAATCTAATGATGTCCAGCAGTTCTATATTACAACTTGACCGAATAGTGGGTTAATATTATGGCAAAAGATCGAATAATTCGGAAGTTGGCAGCTTCTTTGATTCTTAATAAGGTAGAGAAAATTTTAAATAGAAAGATTTCATAAGTGAAAAATGAAAATATTGTATAATTGAATGATGCATTGTTTCTTTATATCTTACAGCGGCATCAACAGCTACAACAAGAGCAACAGTTACAACAACAACAACAAGAACAGCAAGTAAATCAAGAGCAATTAAGTTACAATGAGATTATACTAGAAAGTGAGCATCCTGTCCTGTATAATCTAATAAAAGAAAAGTTCTGTTGACGTGTGATGAGGTCTCGACAAAGCAACTATGAATATGTTCACATAATATTGACAATAGCAACAAAGTATACTTTATTTATTTCTACATATTCTTGTAATTTATATTACGTGCATAAATAATTAAATTCGTATCTTTCATATAATTCTTGCTGGTGACATCGCTATTATCATTACTGAATTGAATAAATCATTTCCAATTAGTTGCTGTTTCTTTCCTGTTAGTAAAAAACTGATTGAAATTCAGATATCATATAAAATTTAAAGAGAGGATACGTGTAGTAAT
>NW_019417112.1:3712-5121 GCF_000390285.2 Anoplophora glabripennis
TTTTTTTTTTTTAGCTACGCTTATAAGTAATATATGACTAATACAAACATATTTGTGCGCCGCTGGGATGAAAACGACCAATATCTCGTATCTCGAGTGATCACTCGATTATTAGAAGTTCTCGATTACCGATAACTCGATTATAAAAATTAGTCGATTATGCCCATCACTAATCTCTGGTTTAGGTATGTGGTTCATGAGCACGGTCCGTAAAGAGTTCTTTTTTACGGACCGTGGTTCATGAGTTCATGACGATAGAGATGGGCTTCGTAACTGATCCAAGTGAACCAGAAACTCAAAGATCCGTCCCGGATCTTCTGTGGTGCAAGTATCGGGTGTATAGTAGTGTATACTATTGGCCACTCTCAAAAGATAAATTAGTGGAAAATTTTTTTTTGTAAATAAATAGAAAGAAATAAATTCAACAAAAATTAACATTAAATAAAAATGGTAATTATTTACTATAGTGTCACCTTGCCAAATCTTAACAAAATTTTGTTTGCCCACCTACTTTCGCTAATACTGAACACGAATCTGAAGTTATTTTTGCGCGGTCTAACTCAGTTTTCGAGAAAAAAATTTTTCAAAATTCTAACCTGGATATTTCACTTCACATAATACTGCGCAGGACTCTTTAAGAACATCTGTTATGAACAGTTAACATTGTTTACGAAACACATTTTCGCAAATTTCAAGTAAATAATATGTATTATTAATAAATAAAAATTTTGTAACTTGAATCCGCCATGTAAATTCTATAATTATTCTTTTAGTTTGTCTCTTGTGGTTTGAAACTTCTTAAATATTTCTAATATTGCCAGAATATTGCGATATTTAAGGTCATTACAAAGAAGCCATTTTTTTTGGTACTTATGTCCAAAGTACATAAGGTCGAAAATCTATCGAGTAAAGATATTGAGAAATTCTTCATGACAATGTGCACTATGGACACATATCTACTATGGAGTTGCTTATTATTTGGCGTATGTGACGTCACTACTAAAAAAGTCTATTCAATTCACTGGATTTTTGTCTCGTCATTTTCGAGTTCCATTCATCTACCGCGCCACGCGCGCGCGCCATTATTCTATGGCTAGAAATTGGCCTCAATGATTTGGGATCGAGGGGGATTATCCCTCTTTATCCTGCCTCATCTCGTGTAGGCCTGGACAGCCTTCGTAGGTGGGCCCCATCCGTCGTCTACCCCGACCGCAAATGCGGCCGGTGTAGGCGCTTTGTGGGACCTCCTTTTGTCCTGGCTGGGCCCCGCCGGCTAGGGCCCTTTCTTCTGGCGCTCTTCTTGCTTCGCCGGCTCGTCTGTGTAAACCCCGGGGGTAGTGTCATGTTTATGTGTGGTATGGTTGGGTAGGGTAGTGCGGCTATGCAGCCTGGGATGCGCTTTGCTAAGG
>NW_019417112.1:7510-63469 GCF_000390285.2 Anoplophora glabripennis
ATATAAGATATGTCTCCTAAGTGTATAATAAATTCTCGGAAATTGAAAAATTCTTGGTTTCACATTGTTTTTTCAAAGATATCCTCGAATTTGTTATAAGGCATTTACCAACCTGTTGTTTAATCTCTTGAACGCTTATGATGTATATAATTGGCATGAGCAAAGTCAATAAATAAATAGTGATTATGACGGATATATACGCTGCTAAATAATTTGTGTCTGCTTACGATGGAAAAGTTTGCTTGTGCATATCTATTATCTATGAAGATCGATAGCTACTAGTGTGGTATAAGTTGTTTTGTTCATAACGGTGTAGATCTTTGAACGGGAATATTATTGTATCTCGTATGTTTCACGAGTTTTACATACATATTTATAACGATTTAGCAAATATATTAACTGAAATAGAGTCAGAACCGCTTGAGGTTATGTGGACATATTCAGGTATTGCTTGTCCCATTTTTCCGTTTACCGGTAACACGAGAATCCGAATTCCTTCTCTATATACTGATTGCAAGAATTATATGTATTTGCAACAATTTTAATATTATATTTGTTCTGTTTTTATTTTCTTAGAATTTAAATGCAGTATACTGTTTGTGACGACCACAATTCTATTGTAAACTGAATATGACGAATATGCTAGGGCAAAAAGGGATAACGCCAGCAAAGAGTGCACTTCTCGTAACGGATCAAGGCGTTCAAGAGGTTAATGTACTATGTAATTCATGTGTATTCTAACAATTTTGTTTGATTATGAACTCTCCCCGTGTTCATATAATTTACGTGTACCTATTTTTTCTATAACTTTTAATTAAAAATCGTTACATTTAAATATATTTTCAATAATATCTAGTAATTTTACCTATCTCAGCAAGTAGTATTTCTGACGCCAATAATTGATGTAATTTAAAGTAAACAAAATTGTGAATATGAATTTATTAAATTCATTGTTTATCATTTGTATTATATCAGCATTTTTCAAATGTTTTGTTGGTATTATAACTGAATTTATGAACTCATATTTAATATCAATATTTTTACTTTCAAAATTATTTCGGTTATTTGTGACAGAAATATTACTTGCAATCCTTTATTACAAGCCACCCTGTATAATAAAAGCGAAATGATCCCGTCATTTTTCATCAAGGCCGGCCTGCCATCGAAGGCCTTTTTAGTTCACCCTGACGACCGGTAGTTTCGCTACGGTTCTGTTTCTTTTTCTTAGGTGCTCCGTTTTCTTCTATTATATATTTTGTGGTTTGATGTGTGAGATTCGGTACATCCCAAGGATATTTATAGTACATTTATACAATTTTTTTCTACAATTACCAATTACATGCTTTAGTTTTACATGTTTTCAAACATTTACATTGCTTAATCAATTGATCAGGTACTGCATTATTTAACATAAATATGGTTAATACTGCACCATTTTCATCTAGTTTGTAACCGATTTTCGATAGGTATTCAACGTTTGGTATTTAGAGTATATTGAATTTGACCAAATATACGTTTGCAATGATGCTCTTAATACGTGTAGTTTAAAGGCATCAGAAGTACATGGAATATTTCCTAAGTTTGTACCCATTCCGCACGTTCCAGAAAAAATGTTTAACCTAGCTTCGTGTAACGTTTCACCTTTTTTTATTCATTAATTTTAAATAAACTTTTTCTAATGCATACAATTGCTCTATAGTAAGTTCCTAAAGGAATAAGATCATTTTGATTGGTTTCATTTTGAAATAAATCTAAAGCCTGATTACCGATTATACTGGTAGCATTGACTGGTAGTATGACAACCAGTGAATGCATGCAGGGCTAGAATAATTATTGACACACGGTAATTTAAAGTTTCAGCAGCTACATATATGACAAACTAATAGCTTTGATTTTTGACCATTTATTTTTAAAAATATTCTTTGACATTGTAAAGATTTAAAGTAAGGCCAAAAATAAATACTTAAAATGAAAATATCGGTATCAACGGAATGTATTATATATAATTTCTGAGTTTGATGGAAGCATATAGAGCGGCGCGGCGCGCAAGTCAAAATGTATATTTTGTTAATAGGTAAAATAATACGCATTGCAATGTAATTATACCAAATAACTCCTCAGTATTTTGTCAAGGGACGTTTAAAGATTACTTTTAAACTTTAGTAACATCAAAAATTTGATTTTTTGTTATTGTTTTTGAATCTTGAATATGACCGGTTTTTGCATTTTTTCATACTTTAAATTGTTTATAACTCGGAAACCGTTGATTTTAGGAGCATAGTGCATAGAAACTATTTTGTTTAGAATACCCCAAATAACCTAAAAAAAACTTTGTCCAGAACAAAACAAGTAATTTTTGTAATTTGTTTAAAAAAAAATTAGTTTAAACAAATTCTGACCAGGTTACCGGCCGGTACGTTAGTACTATATTTTCTATGCCGTAACATTTTGATCCTCATTCAGGGACATCTCACGGAGGTGGTTATGCAAAAAAATCAAATCCACCAATTTTTTCATACGAAAGCCGTCGATTTCGCCTTGTCTAATAGTAGAAACCTTTACATACAATGAATATTGCACAGTATTAATAAAAGTACAAGTTATGTGTTAATTTTTTCCTAGTTGTTATATACAGGGTGTTCGGAAATAGTGGTACTTCCCTTCGAGGGTAGATTTGTCGACTCAAAATAAGACAAAAATTTCATATAAACATGGGCCCGCAAATCCACCCTATGGGAGGTAGACCCGTTTGAAGATAACTTTATATAAATGGGTTTTTGCCAATAACTTTTAACTGCTTTGAAGGAGAGGAATAAGTTTTGGACAATTTTGTTCAGTTAATTTATGGATTTTGTACTACCAAATAATTCTTTGCACTTCAGTAGTAACTTATCACCATAAATTTTTTTTTGCACGTCATGGGTAATAACCTGGATCAACTTAATACCCTCAAATAATCATGTTCTTTAGTAGTAACTTATCGTCCAAAACTTATCCCTCTCCTTTAAAGCAGTTAAAAGTTATAGGCAAAAACCCATTTATTTAAAGTAATCTTCAAAAGCGTCTACCTCCCGTAGGGTGGATTTGCGGACCCATGTTTATATGAAATTTTTGTCTCATTTTGAGTCGAAAAATCTACCCTCAAAGGGAAGTACCACTATTTCCGAACACCCTGTATTTACTCAACTAGCCTACTGATTTTTTATATTGCTATGTAATTTTTATGCTCCGTATATTAAAATCGTAAATTTTAAATCCCGGTTTTGAACTTTTGAACCTAGGGAAATTTAACTTACTTTTTATTAAAGATTTTTTTTAAAGAAACACTAACGAAAATAAAATGAACTTATTTAATTTCTAAATATTCACTGGCTTCAAACTTTTGGGTAAGAGAAGGTAGGTATTTCCAGCATAACCGCCACTGGTTTCCAGAGTGTTTTACGATGATTTACATTTATATTTTTTCTTATTTTGAGGTGTTTCACCATCAGGTAGTAAAGTTTAGTTTGTGCAATTAGGGACTTAGAGAGACTGGGTAAAGTTGCATAATCTAAAAACTTCCCTGAAGGCTCATGGCGTGCAATTTAAAACTGATTTTATATCTAAACTGCTCGATGTAGATTTTCTAAGTATTAAAATTTCAAATATTACAGTGGATTCCCTCTCTAAGCTAGCTACCTTTTAACTGGCCGCTACGAGTTTGAGATGATGAATAATGCTCACAGATGTCATGACATACCGCTAGCACATTCAATTGAGTTGATCTGCTGATTTATGATGGTGTTGATATTGTTCCGTAGCGGCTTGCAAAACACGGTTAAAATCTATCAAGTATGTTTACCCGTCCCACCAACTTTTGATATTCTTTTCCAAGACTTACTTTTTCGGAAACAAAAATAGCAAGTCTCAACCCCTCGCAAACCAAACACATCGATCAACACGATCTACTCATATTTCTTACTGTTCCCTATTTGCGGGACGAAACAGATGTGTTTCCTACGTATCTCTATGGGAATACTTTAACCGTATTTATGTGTATGTGCTGTGTTGAAGAAATGGGTGAAAAAAGAAAATGTAAAGTTGTAACAATGGGACAAAAGCTAAATGCACTTCTGTGTTTGAACAAAGGAGAGTCAGTCAAGCTTATTTGTGACAAACTAAATGTCGCAAAAAGTAAATGACGGGCGAAGGATTCAGGATTTTTGCTTACAAATAGAATTGACTAAAACACTTTCAACTCGTACGCTCAAAAAACCTGCAAACGAGTTGTTCGGCGATTCTCTTTGCTTATGTGTTAACAAGAATGTCTGAGGTGCACTCCATTAAGTGATCCTATTTTAAAAGAGAAGGCACTTTTACTTCCTTTGAAAATTGAAGATGGTGGTCATTTTCAGCAAATCAGGGGTAGCTCATTCGCTGAAAGAAGTGGCATGGAGTTTGAAGGTGTGTACGTTGAAAAAGATTTGTCAACAGATACACTAGCAGCAAACCTATAAAATTTTGAGAGTACATCACAGACGATTACACCCAGAACAAGTTATATAACATGTATGAAACTGGCCTTTTACCCCAGAAAACACTTACTTCAAGTCAGCAAAAATCAGCTCCTGGGTTTAAGACAAAGAAAGACTAACAGTAGGTATTTGTCCAACGCCACTGAAACAAACAAGGTTTCTCTTTTTGTAATTGGAAAGTTTAAAAAGCCTCATGCTTTAAAAAATGTGGACGTATCTATTCCTTTACATTATTATGCACAGAAATCAGCATGAATTGACAGTTATTAGTTTAAAGAATGGTTTGTGATCGAGTTTGTATCTGAAATAAAGAAGCACCTTACAACACTGAAATTACCGATCAAAGCTGTTTTAGTCATTGACAATCACATAAACGTAACATAAAACACACCACAGAAATGAGATAACCCCCAAATCCAAAACCAAAGGCTGTGCGGAAGGGGCCTACACTTGAAAAAACGCGGACAAACACCTATTATCCATCGACATCGCCAGTACCGACGCCAGGGATCGAACCCGGACCAGAATAGGCAGCCTGGCCGAGAAACGCTTGCCACCGCACTTTCGACCAATTACGCTACCGTGGCGATAAATGCTCCAACACATCGGCAGGAACTCGCATGTGAAGTCGAAGTAAGTTTATTTTCTTTCTCCACATGACAAGCTTATTGCAAGATTGAAAAGGCATTACAGACATAAACTTCTTTCTGAAATACTCTCAAAACTGAATGATAAAGACATGACTAATTGCTGCCTTGAAAACTATAAACATTAACGATGTGATATGTACATGTTCGCTAAGACCTATGAAGAAATGCCTAACACTACGTTTATTAAATCTTTGAGAAAACTCTGGCCAAGTGTATAGAAGCTATTGAAAAAATAAAGAAAATAATCCTACAGCTGTGTGGAATACTACAGAGGCATCTGAACCTAATGACACCAACCTACTCATTGATTTTATAGACTTCCCGAGTGTGGTGGTCTTAGTGCAGAAGATGTAAATGAACGGGTAACTGCAGAAGCCTTGAAAACGAGTTTTTAAATAATGATGATATAGTGCAAGCAGTTATTGGTGAAGATGATCAAGAAAATGAAGGAGAAGGTGTCGAAGAAGAGAATGTGAAAAAGCCACACAGAAGCAAAAGCTGCACTTGAGCTAGTTCCATCCATTCTATTGGAGTCCACTTCAGTTGATACAGAGGGTCGCTCACAAATAATGTTGGTTTTCAATCATGGAGCACTGTCCGACAAATTTTATAGAGGTCTCACCTAATGATTTTAAGTGGCTTCCGTTGTAGCCTCGATATCCCACACAGGTGGACGACCAGAGCGCGAACGATCTTCAAGCAGTAAATTTCTACTGTTAAAAGGAAATTTCTACTGTTAAAAGGCTCATTGACCATGTCTTCCCGTTCAATTTAACATATTTTCCTTAATGGCGAAAAAATGGCATGGCTTGACTTTGCAGCAATGAAACAAAAGAAAATCGAGGATTACTTTTAGAACTTATTTTTTTTAAATATTTACAGTACAGTCCTGTGTTAAAGGTGATACATATTTAGTAGCCCTTTTAGTAAGGATTAATATGTACATATTTGTATGTACTGTAATTATGTTACATAATACAGTAGTATAGTCTTTCCGGTATCAATTGAAGAACTAAGACGTTGACGGTATATACCAGGTTATGTCGATGACGCAGCAACTCAGCATTGAAATATTTGAAAAACTTGTTCCCATATTTATTTAACCATACCCATATACAGGCCTGGTCGAACTACATGTGGAGGTGGTAGAAATGTATACGCCCAGTTGAATGCGAACGCGGGCAAACAAAATCTAACACAACTGCATTGGGCTACTGGGCAATAAATCCAGCTTTTTACAAGTGGTTGACAAATTGACCAGTAGTGCAGTGCAGCAATGTGGAATTTGGTGTGATTCAGGTAATTTTAATTTATTATAGGCACTTTCTATTAATCATTGATATTACATTGGCGACAGGGAGAAATAATATTACTACAACATGGCATTTTGGAGATCTTTTGAAACGGAACAAAACGAAATTTACCATCAATATAATAAAATTAAGGACATAAATAATTAAAATATTTTGTTCGCAAATAAACATATAATAGAAATTTTCTACACATTATATACAAATTATTATAATTTTTTACCTTTAGCAGAAAACTTTTTTAGGGACGCCTATGAGTCATTAAATTTTATTGCCAGGCATTTTGTTTCATGTTCAACTGCCTTCGGAAAGACTACAACACATTTCATTTTTTTCCCTAAAAAAAACCCTGCCGGTTAAGAAGGAGGTACTTACTCGTCAAGAACAGTTTCTCAAAACAATTCAATTTGCGAATAAAACTTTTTTTCCACTTAAAAAAGTATATGAATCATAAAAACTGCAATATAAATTAAAAATGTAGTTCTATTAATTCTCATTAAAAGAAATAGTTTCAACAACAAAAAAAGTTACAAGGAAACACAACTCGTCAAGGGATCTCAAGAGCAAATACCTCTACAGTGCTACAATTACAGAAATTTGTGACATTATTTTTCTGAAATTTGCCCAATCTGAGAGGTTGCTACAATGTAAATGTTGAATACAAATTGTATCGTAATCGGTAAGCCGTCTTTGGAGGCAATGATATAGTTATGACCGTGAAAGCTGCGTATTTAAAAGGGGAAATAACAGACAATTTAATATGAAGACATTTATGAGACTGAATAAACACTAACGTGAATAATAATACATTAGATACATCAGTACAAAGAACAAGACTGGTAACTACAAGTAAACAGTCAGAATGTTTAACACTTGGATACAAGCTCAAAAAAGTAATTACTAGTGATCTAAAATCTTTACCCCAAGATTATTATGTAGGTTTAAGGTATTAATTTTAGTTGGCCCACCCATTAATCAAAAGCCGGTGCCACACATGCACTCAGCGATTACCGTTATGTGTCGTAGCGACTTACGAAATTCCATCTCTGCCAACACTCTCCAAAAATCTCCAGCAATCCTACATAATAATCTTGGCCCAATTATCACATCAGTTATTGCTTATACAATATATAACAAAAGTTAAACAGTAACGAGCAGGTTAAAAATAAATATCATTTATGATACGCTAAATAAAATTATATACTTCATTATATAGATAACAAGCAATTCAGATTTTACAAGGCATCCTACAGGTGAAACATCGACAGCGTAAATGTAGATATTTTTTTAACACATTTTCAACACTTAATAATTACAGCATCACATTCTAAACACTGTGCTAGACACAAATGAACTCATAATAAGTTACTTATTTCATAATGAGTTAATATATCCATTTAGTAGAAGTATTTGTCGTTGCAGATGAAGAATTGACAGTACCACAAAAAATATAAATAAATAAAAGAATAATCAAAGACATCACAACATAATACTTTTCAATTACTATTACCAACTAGAAATAAGTTAGATAAAACCACTCACACAATTTGCGTACTATGCAGCGATATTTAACAAGTAACATTTTTGCAAATTGCATAAAATTAACATATCTTTATATGAAAAAAGGAAGATTTTTACTGGCTAAAAAAATCTCTGTAATAAAAGTAATAAGTTCAAAACTTTTAAAAAATTTTTTGTGCTAAATTAAAATTTGTGACAAGCTGATTGTCAACAATGTATAAAAGAACATTTAAAATTTCCAAAGCCCCTTAAAATAAAAAACAAATATTATTTACCTTTTCACTGAAATTAAAAACGTTGGTGACTACAATTTTCCTGAGAAATTAACAAAAATTTCATAAAACCAATTTAACAAATGCACAGTTAGTCTAAAAAAAACTATTTTATGCATTTTAGTGTCAGTTTAATCATTTAGCAGTCTTTTTTTTTAGAAAAGAATCTCTAGTTTCATTTTATGATATAAAACTAGAATATTTAGTTGTGAGAATGGAAACAAACAGTTTGTAGTTCGCAAATTTGGTAAAAAAAATAATTATACAGAGACAGGGTGTCCCGAAATTAATGCAACAAAATTTGGTCACAGATTCTTAAGACAAATTTATGGGACCAGTATTTTTTATTTTTGCCAAGTGGGCCCCTCTTTCGGAGTTACAGCCCCCTGAAATCCGCCCCTAAGAATAATCTTTTTTTATACCTCTGAACCCTGTTGTATGAGAATCACTAAATTTGGTACACAGGGATTTTGTGACGTGGAATCTGATGGTGCAACGCTTTTTTTAGAAACTTTTTTGTCTCCTGATACTTTTTTCGTAAAAAGCTTCGTTTTCGAGAAAAATGTCAAAATGTGATCATATGCATGGCGTGATTCGCCATTTTCCTCAAAAACATTGGGTTTTACAAAAAATATATCAAGACAAAAAAGTTTCTAAATTCAACGGTTTTCTAGCTAACTAATAATTTTTAAAAAATTCGAATTTGCGACCAATTTTTTTTGGTTCCAAAGACAAGGGGTCTCACGAAAAAGTGTCTTAAGTGGGTTCCCCGCCAAAAAGTGTAGCACTATCAGATTCCACATATCATAAAACCCCTGTGTACCAAATTTAGTGATTCTCGTTCAACAGGGTTCAGAGGTATAAAAAAAGATTATTCTTAGGGGCAGATTTCAGGGGGTTGTAACTCCGAAAGAGGGGGCCAGTTGGCAAAAAGAAAAAATACGGGTCCCCTAAATTTGTCTTAAGAATCTATGACCAAATTTTGTTGCATTAATTTCCGGACACCCTGTATAACTTAATAGGAGACATCTAAAAATATGATAATAAAAGTAAAGAAACTATCACAATCACTCTAAAACTAAAAGAGAAATTATTCTAAAACGGATTTAGATACAGAGTTATAAGAAATAAAAATGAATATTTTATTGAAATGTGACGTCCATGATTATTAATTAACTCAATTCATTATAAAATAAGTCGAAAAAGAAATACATTTAACATGTTGATTTTGTGAATATATATTGGTCAAAATACGTAGGTATATTTTTATAACAGTGCATATGCACAAAAATATAAAACTATGTCGATCAAATCAGCTCTAAAATTTCTCGACAATCTTTCCTCAAAAAATATTCAACAAACTTAACTGCAACTTATAGATTAAGATGAATACTTTTTAAATAACATTGAAAATAAATATGACTCTCTCTATGATATGCGTTATGAGCAACCTAGCAAATCTAAACTTTGTAATTCTATGTACTGTAATTCTAATTTAGAAAATCTAATTAGAACACATTTTTACCATAAGAATTTTTTATTGTTTTAAAAAGTTTCAGTCAATCTTTTCTTTTCGATTAAAAGAAATAAAATTTAAACATTTATATATTAAAATATATTAATAAAAATTATTTAGAATAAATATAGTCAAAATACTTTCCAACGGCATTAAAAAACACCTATCTAAAAATATTCTATGCCATAGAGATATACAGAAAAAAAAATCATTTTGGCACAGTTGTATGCACAAAAGCAACGTCAACGATTATATTTTAAAAATGAAATAACAATTTACAATTAAGATATATATACAGAACTATAATTAAAATATACAAGGAAATGAATGTGTTGTACCATGAAAAATATAAACATAAACTCTAAAACATGCTAATACAACGACTAGATCTAGTACTTGTCATTCAAACCTTTAAGGCTCTTTAAAATCCCCCATCACTATACGCTTATTAGGGGTAGGGGTCACTTTGTTCTAATACAACTCACTTCATAAAGCAAGATTTGCTCAAGCACTGGTGGAATGCACTAATGAGTTTTTAACAGGTACATATATATGTCTTATGCATATGAAATGTAAGCTATACATTCCGATGAGAATTGATATAAATATATGTTACACATGAAAATGTGTAGGGTTTCTCTGTTCGATGAAAATCGTTGTTTAGCTTAGTTGATCTGTAGCAAAACCATAAACTTCAAGTACTCGAATTTCAAAGTCTCCACTAGGACATAGCGGAGGATTGTTGAACGTTGCGCATTTATCCGTTTTTCCGTACCTTATATTTTCGTCCATCCAAATCGCCTGCCCTTCACTGCAATTTAAATTACATAATTTGTTTTGTAAAGAAACAGAATGCACGAGGGACATCACAACAAACTTTCAGGACACATTCTTGTCATCAAAGTAAGAAAATACAAAAATTTTTTGCTGAAGGATCATAATAGTATATTACGTAATAAGTGTTGTAAAAAGCATTTTACGTACGAATGGAAAAGTTCTATGAGTGCGTAATTGCATTACACCACGTATTACGTACTATACTTTACCTATGACCACTACTTTAAATACTTAAAAACACACCGTCTGCGATCAATGCAAGATTCCTATTACGTCATACGGTAAAAAAATCATACAGTTTTCCTAGCAACCGCCTAGCAACGATCAATACAAACAGTATTGTATTGGCCGTTGCTAGGCGGTTTCTAGAAAAACTGTGCGATTTTTTTACCGTACGTAATAGGAATCTTACATTGAGCGCAGACAGTGTGTTTTTAAGTAGTTACAGTAGTGGTCGTAGGTAAAATCTTTTACAACTAAATAATTTTTTTGAAGATGAAAGCACAGTTGGCCAAATCAATCACTAAGGTAATTTCAAAACTATGTGATCTAGCCGATAATGGTCAAACTCAGTTTTATATGAATTACTCAAGAATCGTTGACTTCAAACTTGGTACAATGCAGTTCCTACAGGGTGTATACTAAACTTTGATAAAAAAATACCTTGATATTTACAGATTTTCCAGACAGATTAAAAAAACTTCAATTTGCAAAGATATAAGTTTTATATCACTCTCCAATAAATATTTAACAAAGTATGATTATTTAAGAAACTAACCTATAAACTCAGTAATAATACTAATAACAAACAAAAATGATTTTCACATATGATCCACAGTTAACAATGCTTCCAATATTTATAGTAATATGAATTTGTGCAAAATTTTATACTAATCTTCATATATAATCTGGAGCTAACCAATGCTCATAATATTATCATGGTTTTTGGATGTTTGGCACATACTGCTAAAACAACTCAAGATGCCCAATAGTTTTAAGTGAAAATATTTTATCCAAGCTGTAAAAGAAGTTTGTCATTTACAGTTGAAATCTTTCAGACCTATTTTATTTCCAATGCTGCTGGTTGCTTTTAGTTTAAATTCCAAGTATTATTTAAGAGTAAGCCACTTAATCAAGTTTGAAGTTTATATAGAGTGTCCTGCAAAACAGTTGTACAGCGACTACAGATTGCTCAGGTAGAAGCAATTGCATTTGGACTTAAGTTGGTCCAAAAATGCTATGTTTCAAAGTTACAGGATGTGAAAGTCTTACTTTTGAAAGAGTATACCAAAGTATAGAATATCAGAAGAATTTTATTGCTTCACCATTATAATGTGTGCCAAATTTGAAATAAATGATTCGTTTTAAAAGTTATACTTTTAAATTAGTTTTTCATTATGTCAGTTCTCAGATAATGAAAAACAAATTTAAAAGTATAACTTTTAAAACAAAGCATTTACAGTTTTTAAGTGATATATTTGTGGTGATATATGACCACTGTTTTTTAACTTATATATACGAAATTCATGCAACAAAATTTGGTTACAGATTCTTAAAACAAATTTAGGGGATCCATATTTTTTATTTTTGCCAAGTGGCCCTCTCTTTCGGAGTTACAGCCCCCTGAAGTCCACCCCTAAGAATAATCTTCTTTTTTATATCTCAGAACCCTGTAGTACAAGAATCACTAAATTTGGTACACAGGGGTTTTATGACATGTGGAATCTGATGGTGCACCGATTTTTGGCGGGGAACTCCCTTAAGACAATTTTTCGTGGGCCCCCTTGTGTTTGGAGCCAAAAAAATTTGGTCGCATATTTAAATTTCTTAAAAATTATCAGTCCACTAGAAAGCCATTAAATTTAAAAACTTTTTGTCTCTTTATATGTTTTTCGTAAAACGCAATGTTTTCGAGAAAAATGTCAAAATGTGATCGAATGCATATCGTGATTCGTCATTTTCCTCAAAAACAATGCGTTTTACAAAACAAATATCAAGGGACAAAAAGTTTCTAAATTCAATGGCTTTCTAGCTCACTAATAATTTAAAAAAAAAATCAAATTTGGGACCAAATTTTTCTGGTTCTAAAGATAAGGGGGCCCACGAAAAAGTGTCTTAAGAGGGTTTCTCGCCAAAAAGCGTAGCACTGTGAGATTCTACATGTCATAAATCCATGTGTACCAAATTTAGTGATTCTCGTACATGGTTTTGATATATAAAAAAGACTTCTTAGGGGTAGATTTCAGGGGGCTCCAAAAGAGAGGGCCAGTTGGCAAAAAGAAAAAATACGGGTCCCCTAAATTTGTCTTAAGAATCTATGACCAAATTTTGTTGCATCAATTTCGGGACACCCTGTGTTAAAAGGTTCTTGAGTAGGTAATCGATTGAAAACTTGTATCTATAATTTACATAACGAATCAATCCTCTTGCAAAGTTGTTGTTGCAACTTGCATACAATTTAAACAGGACCAATTTCATAAAGAAAATATTTAAAGTTCAATTTAGCTTCTTTAAATTTTAAAATTGTATTTAAAATTACTATGAAAATGGCCCTTTCGGAAATAATTAGTCTAAATACTGTATAGCACAATATAAATTAAAACTGTAAAATTAGTTTTAGGCACTATCAAGACGAGCGCGAAGGTGTCATCACTTGTGTAGTTAAAACTACACTTTTATATTGAACAATCTGCATAGAAACGCATCTAAATACAATTAAAAATCGTTTTCAATCGATTTTCAAAACGGTTCACGCACGCGAATTTGCAATCGGACGATCATCATCATCAGCCAACTTCAGTCATTCGCGCATTTCTAAGCCAAGTATCAGTTACTCACCCGCCTCCAATCGTGATCATTTTAGAATCGGCAGCCATAAACAGCTCGGCACCGTGTTGAATCTTATCGCCTTCCATTCCCACCCACGGATATTTTGCCCTTTCTGGATAGAGGGAAAAAAGAAACGTTTCCCCAGTGCCAAAGTAGGCCTGCCTATTGCCTCTGTCGTCCTTAATGTTCCTCTCGCCCCAACGCGAAGAACAGTAAGCACCAAATACCTAAAAGAACGTGGAAATCGTACAATTTGAAGATATATAGAACGCTCGAATGAACTAGCACAAATATTAGTTAAAATAGCGGTTGAAATATGAGAACTGAAACTTATACGATATAGAACAAACATATGTTAATACCAAATTATATTTTCCAGAACTGAAGTTGTAGAAACAATGTTTTACATTTTTTAAGTAATTTTTGAAGAATATTTCATAGAAATTGTAACAAGTACTTTGTCATTTTTTGATGTCCAAACCGCCTGCTTGAAGCTACGAATCAGACTGGCTTTAAAGTATGACCAGTTAGGTAGAGTAGTTTCAAAATCTCATGAGCCGCGAAATGCGCGAAAGGCGTGACCTATCCACATACTTCTTCTAATAAGCACGTTGTGAAAACATTGACTCAGAATTAGACCACGTGCCTCATTACAACCAGAAATGAACTAAGTCAACTGGCGAACGTTCGTTGTACATATTTTTATTGCTTAAATTAAAATAATAAAGAATAGAGCATTTTATTATGATATTTGTAATAGGAGCAAAGGCTTGTTTACGCTACGAGAGCTCGAGATAGACTGTGAATAATGGATGTAATGTTTTTAGGACGTAGAATAATTTAGACGACGGCCGGAATTATGTTTCTGAGCATATCAAGGTCAAAGCTCATAAGATTTTGAAACAACTCTACTATTGACCGTTGTTGCATTGCCAATTCGATAGTAAAATAAGCACAATAACTGAGAAGTCTTAAAAGTGGTGTTGAATAAGAGGAAATAATGATAGAATGTCGGAGTTATCTAAGAAGTCCCTAATTTTGAATGTTAATAAATATGTCACTAAAACCTCCCATTTCACTTTTTTTATGGGGGAATTTAAATAAAACGATAAAAATGATATTTAATTATTTTAATTAATGAATATTTTATACGGAATTTGACTTACAACAACGACCGAACCGACATATCTTCTCCAAAAATCAAACAATGGAAAAGATGGCTCAAATGTAACGCAAGATTTGAATTGTGCGCCATTTTCATTGCGAAGAGTTGGCAGCATTATGCAGGGCCATATATATGTAGTAAATACGTTGCGGTTAGACGAAATAGAGCCCTATACGACGAATGAGCGAGTGGAGATTGTGAAAATTCATTACAAAAAAGAACGGACCACCAGTGTAAAATCCACACCACATTGTCACTCTTTGGGTATACAGTGGTCGTTCTTGAATGATCCGAGGATTGTCTCTTCCCCAAATTCGACAGTTTTGAAAATGAACCTCGTCGCTAAAGATGATTTTCTTCAGCAAAATCACCGTCCACTTACTGATTCTCCAACATCCAATCAACGGATGTCCGGCGCATTAAATATCCATCTGGTTTCAATTCCTGGGTTAGCTGAATCTTGAATGGATGCAGATTTTTTATTAATATCCGCTGCACTGTGCTTTTTAATATGCTTAATTGCAGCGACCGACGCCGCACTGAGATTACGGACCTGCTTTTTTATTGTCTGCAACCGAACCTATTTGTTCAAATCTGGCTTTTCACAGTTGTTTAATGCGGGGCATTCCTTCTACCGAAAATTCCACGTAATTTACGAACAGTCTCAGCTACACACTCTCCGTACTTATAATGAACTTTCACTATGTTCACTCGCTCCATCCGTCGTATAGCGCTCCATATTGTGTAACCGCAACGTGTTTACTACAACATGTGATCCTGCATAATGCTGCCAACTCTTCGGATTGACAATTGCGCACAATTCAAGTCCTGCTTTACTTTTAGGACACCCTTTACTTTAAATTAAATTGTTGTTTAAGTTAGTAACACTGTAACTTTAGATGGCTCAATTACTCGAGATGTTAATCTCGAGTAATTGAGCCATCTAATCATTTGTGCAATTTCGATTAAAAATATTCTGTATGCTACTTTATCTTTATGATAAAATAGTAAGTAAAAAGTTATTCAGTTAGTAAACATACGTTTTAATTACATTTATTCAATACTATTTTTTAAATTTATTTTGAAGTTGTTATGTTAATTCAAATTAATTCTAAAAATTGACTAAATTTTCATCAAATGAATCAATCTATTAATACCTAGGTGTTCTTAAAAAAATCGCTACACAGAGAAGTTAGTCATACCTAATTAATGATAACTGTTTGAAATAAAAAAATAAGTTCAAGTAATACTAATGAAATAAACACATACCTGTCATATTGATTTTATTAAACAATGATTGTAAACTATTACAGAATCCCTCATTCTTATTTCTAAAAGCTATAGCATCATTTGGACAAGAACCATCACGAATTTCAGTTACCACAAATTACACAGAATGTTGCAATAATGTAGACAAAACGTGTAAACGCTTCGTGCTTTAGATATACCTAGTTTTATTATTTTTTCAGTTATTATAATTTATTGTGAAGTCGGTTTTTAAATTAATTCAATAAAATTCGTAGATTCGTACTCTACTATTTCGAGGGGAGACAGAACGTACAAATTACCGTTGGAAATAATTTACAGAATGATATTACGACCCCTCCAGTCACCCCCCCCTCTAAATGTTTTGTTTGAGAAAAAACAAATTCTCTATTACATCCTTTTTAGTATCTTCAAATGTTTGGATGATATTCTCTAAAATGTGACTTAAAAACTTGCCACAATTTTTACGTAAATCTGATATAATATGGTGTCAAGTCTGGTTATTTAACCAGCCAGGGAATAAGACCATTTGTACCAATTCAACCGTTAGGAACAAATGAGAATAATTAAAAAGCAATGAAACAGGATTACACGGAAATTGAGGACCAACACGCAGTAAGACGACTCCATTTTCAGCACCGTTTTTCTATAAATATTTGGATATGATTTATCGACGATCTAAATTCCTAAATAGAAAGAAGGGTGCCGTTTATTAATAATAATTTGCTTGGTCTTCTTGATCAAGTACATGGTGTCTGATGGATTGGCCGAGGTGGATCTGTAGCGTGACCTCCCCGTTGTCCCGACTTCAATTCCATCGATTTTTTTGTGGGTGTATTAATTTGAGTCGATAGACAAAATTTCGAACGTTTCTCATAAATAAGAAAATTGCAGGAATGAAAGTGTACTATGATCTTTTGTTTTGTGGTTTCATTCTCGGGATACAGGATGTTAACGTTTGAATCAAAATTAAACTTCTGAGGAATGTTTTTTTGCGTCTTTTAGGTAGTTTTATTTTATGGTTTTCATTTTTTAAATTAAAGTTGCTACAGAAAATTTGTTTTATTTGAAAAAAATATAATAAAATAACCTTATTTCTGAAGACCGTATCAAAAGAGAAAAAATGATAGAGTGCATGTCTGGACTGGTATTGTAAAAATATCAGACGATTTAGAAAACATTATTAGCCATGAAACTACTTTGTTAGGTTTTTAGTACTAATTCCGAGTTTTCTATTTAGTGTCACGATGTTGCTAGGTAAATATGAGTTCTTGCCTCAATCGACCAGTTTTTGTAGTGGCGTATAAGAGGAAGATTTTTCAAAAATTGGTCGTATCGACATGTTTTCTTATTACCTATTTATTTTTTAGAGTATGCTCTACATCACCCTGTACAAGTTATCGTATTACTACGAGTAGAAATAATGGACATAATTTCTCCGAAGGTTTTCAACCGAGTTTTCAACATTATTTAATCATTTCAATATGACAGTTATGTTTTTTGTTTTAATTATTACAGTTTGTATACTTTTATTTTAATAAGTATATTTTGGTGGATACTGAATGCATGTTTAATACATATTGGGTGTAATAATTTTTAGAATTAATTTATTTATTCAAAGTAAAATAATAGTGCAAAATATATAATTTAAAAGGTTGTATCTGTATTAACTTACCTCATTATTGCATGTCTTGATCATGAGCAGCGTCGGTTCGTGCTGTTCGACTCGTACATAGAAAGTCGTGAGGGAACAACCGTGTTCCTCTGTTGTATACAACAATATCGGTTGGTACATTGTAATCCTTACAGGAAGCCAGGACCACAGTGTCAATAGCTAAATGTTATCAAAAACATATTATTCCCCCATAGTATAAACTCATTTAAAGAAAGGCAATTTCGATTTCAGACTTATATTGGAAAATAGAATTGGACCGTTCGATTGTTATGCCTTTCTTTAAATTACAATCCATCCAAAGCATATGCATCGAATAGATAGGCAGACTTACTTTAGTTCGGTGTTAGAATAATTACTGTGAATTGAATATTTTGGGTTTTTATATAGGTATCATGTTTCGTTTAGAATGGGACACAGCTTTTTGGGATATTCCCAAGAGCCATAATGAAATAAAAAAAAATAAAGTTTTTCCGGTAGAGGGCGCTAGTTGCACAATATTAGTGAAGAAAATTTGATCTCAACTTTTATGTTCTTCGCATATGGGTATAAGTTGGACGAAAAATAAAACAGTTTGCTTAATTTGAGTAAAAACTACAAGAACCCCATCGATTCCGAGATTCTAGAAAGCGATTTTCAGGAAATATATTTTGAACAAGGACAAGAATAATTCTACGTTTTATTACCAATTTGAAATATTAGATTCTAATAAAAGTAATTATTAAACTTACGATATTGGGAAACAACTACTATGCGAACTAATGCCCCGACCAATATTGAATTATACCCGCAATATCTAGTAAACAGCTAGGACTATTCGTCAGCCAACACACACCAATGATGAATACCCAAAATATTTAGTAAAAGCCGTTTTTCGAAATAGGTATATGTCTGGTGGGGTTGACTGACATTTCGAGTATAATTAAATACTTGCTCGCAGAGTACTTGTTTCCTGCAATATTACATAAGTTTCTAATAAGTATGCACACTGCATCCACATTGCGCTTTATTATAGGTATGTATTCCACGTTGTGCCCAATTTTGTTCCGGTTATGAAACGTATATTTAGAAAGTATATTTAGAAAATTAATGTGTTACATTCATTTGCAGTATTTCATTTTTGGTGTAGTTTGTGTTTGGGTTACTTACTATTTAAAAGTGCTGAAGGCAACGATTTCTGTTTAAACACAAGCATGTTTGAAAAATTATGGTGACGGGGTTTATCAATTAAGAAAGATAAGAGATGTAAGTAAATACTTTTTAAGATTAAATATCAGATTATACCAAAAAAATAAATAAAAGTGTTGGAAACGAACTGGTTTTTTTCTTCACTTGTGAATAATCTTCATTCAAAATTAGTGTGATGTTTTAGGGCTGAATTTAACAACTTTGTGTCTACTGACAGAGAGCGACCTACTAATCTGTAGGTACTGAAATCAAGAATAGTGTCGCATCAGGCGAAATAAAGCTTTTCTTTTTACTAATGACATTTAGAAACGTTTAGTAATGGGATGTTGAATAAATTCGCGCAGTTTTTTTCGTGAAAATTAATGTCACTGAAAGTATTGTCCATCATCGCTAACCATTACTTTTTCCCATCTTTCTGACAGCATTTTAATTCCACATCGGAAAAACGATACGTCTTTTGAGTATATCCAAGAGTCGACCCATTTTTGGCATCTTCTAAAAATAGAAGTGCTGTTCAGCCAGGCCATATGCCATAGATCGGAACAAGTGAACAGACACAACGGAAGGGGCAATGTCTGATGAATATGTTGCAACATGTGTGTTGTCATGCAGCAAAATGGCTGTTGTGTGTCTGTTCGTATAGCATCCGTTTTTCCTTGAATGCTCGGCTCAAACGCTTCAATTGTAGTCATAGTGTATCCATGCTTCATCGCCAGTTACGAGACGATGCAAAAAAACCTTCCCTTTTCTGCCGTTGAAGCAGTTGTTCACACGTGTAAAGATGTCTTTCGGCTTCAACTCGTACTACACAATTCTTAGTGCCTTCAAACGTTTCGAAGTTCAGCAGTAGCGCCTGACATGAGTCTTCATAACATAATGCTTCCGATGATTTATCTTCAAACTATTTCGGTGCGCCAGAGCGTTTTTTTATCTTCAACGTAGAAGTATTATTTTCGAAGCGTCTAAACCAATCTCTGCATGTTTGCGACAGAGCATGGTCGCCGTTAGTTTCGACAAGAATTCTGTGTGCTTCACCTCCAGATTTCTTTTGTATAAAGTAGTGCAGTAAAATTCTCCGCAAATACTATTTTTTCAGCACGAAATTCGACATGTTTAACGCATTGAAAAAAAAAGTATGTAGTTTACACGGAGAAGTAAGATATACTGAATTTCAAGCTAGCCCATAGTCCATAGTGCTTCTTTATACGTGTACATGCCTTACTATCTTGCACTAACTACATGCTTGCAGTTCTGGTAACGTCATCTGTTGAAAAACAGACAGAACTTGAGAGAACTTATTCATCGTTCCATTAGATGTTACGGGTATAAATACAATGCTGTACAAGAATTTAATCAGCAGAATTCTTTACCACAATATCATTAGCTTAAAAACAAAACAAATTTAGTTTAGATTTGCTCTGTCTGTAACGGTAATTAGCGCCCTCTACCAATGAGCAAAAAATTATTATATTTTTTTCCACCTAAAAACATAGCTACTGAAATGTTCAACGTCGTGGAAAGGTTACCGAAATATCTACGAAATTTCAAACATTTTTTAAACTGCCTCCCTGTACATTGGAAGGGATAAGTATTTGATAAAAGTATGTGTGTCCCATTCTTAATGAATATATACTTTTTAATGTATTTGAATCAACAATTTTAATTATAGTTTACTAAAAATTATAAAAGAATAAACTGGGTAAACAAACAAAATGTCACTGGGGCTAAAAGAGATATTTTCGGGCTAAAACGGTAAACATTTTGTTTTCTGTCCTCTATTAATTCTTTAAATATTTGTTCCCACTCACTTTAAGTGGTGGCTAAAGTACGACAATTTATGTAAAACGTGGCATTAATACCGTCCAAATGAGAAAAACAGGCAAATACTCGAATAAAAATTAAAATTCCGAAACCATTAAAGCAAGGCTGCCCCACATCTTCATGTTTTGAACGCCAATGTAAATTACATTCAAATATATTGTGCATGCATGATTAATTTCTAATTTAACATACAAACAAGAGACGAGCGAAAAGCCGTTAATCTGCATGCAATGATAAAGGCAAATATAGGTTGCTTGATGATAATAATGATAAGTGCTCGATAATATTAAGGAAAAACAAAGTAAGTGTAGATGTTACAAAACAAAAGTAACACATAATAAATTCTACCATCTTTCTGGTTCGGTTATGGAGTTCTTCGTCGCCGAAAATGGGATTGGGAAAGGGAAACCATTTGGCAAGATACAGATAGGAGGGAGTCTAAAAAAAATAAAAATATCAGAAAACTAGATTCTTCGAACAAACCGAACACTTGGCGTAACCTAGAAACAGATATATTATTTGTTACATTTATTTAATTTTTATTTTAATATTTTAATATAAATATACAAATATATACAGGGTGTCTCATTTCAAATTACGCACCTGAATATCTCGCCAGGGAAGCCATCAATCCGAAAATAACCCTTACGAAAGTTATGTTCGGAGACATCGGATGGTGAAATTGGATTTTACCTAGACCTTCAAGGTTATTCGAAGGTCATATCTATTTTTTTATAGGAACCTCTATTTTTGACTTCGTAAAAAGCACAAAATTTTACATTTAGATAGGTATTTAAGGTTCTTCTTTGGAATGATCCTAAACGTAAAATGTTGCGTTCTTTCCGAATCCGGGGTCAAAAATAAAGGTTCCCATTTAAAAAATTAGAGTTGACCTTCAAATGTCAATGTCAAGGTCACCATCTGATGCCTCCTCCGAACCCAACAACTTTCGTAAGGGTTATTTTCGGATTAGTAGCTTTTCTGGTGAGATATTCAGGTGCGTGTAATTTAAAAAAGGACACCCTATATATTTCTTTATTTTCTCAATTCAAATCTACAGTAATTTTTATTTACCAACTTTTTTAACTGTACTACTACATAATACGATGACCATTTGGATTTACTTAATTTTGGACTTTTTAAAACTAACTTCTACAATTTCAAAAATATTATTAAAATCTCATTCGACATTAACTTTTTAGTTGCACAGTGAAACTAATAAATTTTGAAATATATAAATTGTTGCCTTATTTTATTCAGATATACCAAATAGATAAGTACTTACACTTACCGCTTCTATTTATTTATTATTATTTTGACAACTAAAAAAAATATTGTTTCTGAATGAAAATGTAATCAAAAACTTAATATCACAAATAAAATACCAACACATTTCCGGTCGAATCAGAGTGGAATGTGTTACTACTGATAGTAATATAAACGTTTTAATAGGAAATAATTGATAATTTCATTGTATCAGAAAGTCAATCATTTAAAATTCACATCTTGATTAATTTTGGTTTATAATACTATTTAAAGCCAACAACTGTCTAATAATTAAGAAACACATCAATACGAGCGTTAGAATTTACACTAGAAGGTGTCCTTTAGGGGGGCGTTTTTGTACGTAATTTTTAGTAAATTTATAGCAGTCTTTTGACGAGAGTTAAAAAATCCAATCAGATAAAAACAATATCTCTTCACTGAACCAGTTATACAATTTTTCTCCATAGTATATGACAGTTTACAAGCTGACAATACATTTAGAGTGAGGAAAATAGCATATTTTTACTTATGTTTATCCTTACATTTCCTGAGCTTTATACGCCCTTTGAATATATAGGAAATCGCATATGGTACTATATGCATAATCACACTCCGCAGAATACTTCTATGAAATTATTGACACATGAATTAATCATAATTATTGAGTGTTTTTACAAAATTCTCTACAAAACAGGAAAGGCACATTCCGATGTTTACATGGATGCCCATGATCTTTCACTGCGAAAAACTAAAGGAATCGTTGTATTTCAATATTATTATAGATTAGATAGATTTTCCTGTTCTATCATTGTCTTACTAAAACTGCGGTTTCTTGTCTATAAAACGCCAGCCTTAATAGGTACGATTTCCAGTTTATAGGATGTTCCTTGGTCAAAAATTAACTCAAAATGATCAAACAAAGATTTTATGCTTGATGACCTGACTCTGTTTAAATATCTCTTACATAAATTGAGGTAGATCCAAACTTAGTACAAGTTTTATACCGAGTGTTTCCTAAGTCATTTTAGATCAAATAACTTTACTGAACCAAGAGCTTAAAGACGCTGGTTTTCGAGATACAGAATCCTGAAGTTTAAAAGTATATCAAACTTGTTTAAAATTCTTATTAATTTATCTAATATACAAACTCGAAAATGGCTGGTAGTAAATGCAATACAGTGGAATGAAGATTTTGAATTATTAAATACAATCATTCAATTTCAAAAATTCAGTGGCGTCGAAACTCTAGGATTCTTTCTTAGTGAAATGCCTCCGAGTATCTCCGCCACTGATATTGACAATCACAAAGATTGCACTTTTTCATAACCACTTTGAAAAAAAAACCGTTTTTTTTTGTCTCGTGATAAATGTGGGTTTATAATCTATAACTGCAAATAATGATGGTAACTGAAAAATTTTGATGAGGATGTATTTCAAGAAAATTTAAAAATATATTTTACCCTGTAAGTTGCGTCTCTAAAAGTAACATCAAAGAAGGTTGTGACGTTCATCTTCAAAGATAAAAGCATGATTTTTAAACACTAAAGACAATTATTAAATTATTTAATACATTTAATGAGTTGCGCGTACTCATGTAAAAAAAGAAGAAAATAGAATATGGATTATTATACAAAATACGAATATATAAACGGTAATTCATCTAATGAATACATCCTAATCAATCTACGACTTAAATGAAGCTGTTTAAGAAACGTTTATATACATTGGAAGATGAACATAAAAGTATATCTTGATGATAGTGCTCTTAGTTTTACTGAAAAACCATGTCCTTTATGAAAATTTTTCAAAAGTAAACGTTTTTTCAATTACCATCATCACTTTTTCAAGCTACGGATTTCAAAAACTACTTTTTTTCAAAAGACAAAAAAACGGTATCTCTTTTTATGGAGACGGCTATGAAAAAGTGTTCCAGGCAATGTTCCTGTGACATTTTATTATAATAGCTAAAAACTTGTACCAAATTTAGCATTAATAAAAATGAACACTGGAAACAGGCCTTCTTCACAGTGCCATATCTTCAAAATTGATAAAATATGTAGAAGAGACAACCTGCATTGTCTGAAAACAACTGCTGATTAAATATTGTACGGTATAAACCCGGAAAGAATCTAGTTTTTCTCGTGTATTAAACGCAACAGGCGTAAATAAGTCAAAGAAAAAACTAAACATAACGCCGACGGCTATAATAGAGGTATAACAACGGAAGGATATTTCTGCCACATTAAACTTACATCCTGTTGGCCCAGGATACACGAGTTGATACTCTGTATGGGGTAGATACCCATGGAGAGGGTTCGAGGGCCTGGTGAATGAGCTCCCTTTGTTAGCAGCAGGAAAAAATAACCAAACACACAAAATAACACAGATCTACATAAAACACAACGTCAAACAACATAAAAACATTTAAAAAACCACTGCAAACCGAGAGCGCCTGATGGGTCGCAACTAACATACAACATTAATCGAAACGATGATCAGCGGAAAGGTTAACTGCAATTATCCTATTGTTGTCTCAATAGCGGTAATTAAAACATTATGTTTAGAATTGAAATGTGTGTTTAAAGAAAGTAAACACTATTAAGTCTAGTCTATAATTTACATTCAGTTCAGAATACTAACACATAATTATCTAGTTAATAACTTTTACATAAAAAATAGTTACGATATTGTATCGTCCACTTTTAATTCAAAGTATAGATATATATGATATTTTTTTAAGTAAATTTAACCCCCTGTTCCCTGAATTGTGATTTGCTAATTAACTGTTGTGGTAGTGAAAACTGGGAACCTAATACCATTTTTCGACAGCATGTAGGTAGGTAATAAAGTTGACATTAGCATTTTTGCTTACATAGTTAAACAGACGAACGAAATGATATTGAATTGTATGAAAAAATTAAGGCCATTAATGACCATTAGATATGGGAAATCGGCGGCAGCAATGTGATACAGAGTTGGCTGTAGGCCGGTTTCCTTATATTCAAACAAAAAGTGACACAACCGTTGCCTTCTCATAACAGCACTCTTTACATTATAAGAATATATATTATTTACCTAATAACAATAATAACATGTACATGAAGCTTCGCATCGATCAATTTATTCGATACGTGTCTAGCGGCACCCTAATGCCCTGTCGGTCTGGCCTACCGGTGAACAAGTTTTTTGCTGAAGGACGTTGGTCGTGCATTTCATTGTCGTTTGTGCGTATGTAAGTTGGACGCTTTGGTTGGTCTAACTGTATGGCAGCATAATATAAATTACTACGGTTTATTTATTTGTTAGTCGCTACAAAGTTTCCGAAAAACTAGTGAGGAATGAAGTTTCGATAAAAGTACAAAAAAGACTTAAAAGCAAATCTCAAACAGTTTGTGAACAATCTACGACTGGGGTCAGTGACCCGATAAGGAAGTAATTAAGAACGACAAACAATTTTCAGCTAAGTTATTAGAAGTATATATTAATTCAAATGCAATGAAATTATTAACCTTGCAAGTAGGGTTGCCAACGGAAGTGACCCGCAGCAGAAGTGGGCCTTAGGAAAATGATAATGGTTGGATACGTCTGTTAAAGGGGTGTGAAAAGAATTTATTCATGAATAATTTCCCAATGTAAAACAGCTACAAGGCTGAAAAAATGGAAATGGGAATATTAATAAGATAAACTAATTCTTCATGACAGCCAACCATACGACAAGGTGATGCAGATGGATGTCATAAAGTAGTATTTAGTAGCAGTGAATGTAACTTTTTAGTGACGTGACAGTCAGTGGTAGCACCTTGTAACTAGAGACAACGCAACTGGAATTTGAAAAAGTTCGAAGGAAATTTGAGAAAGTCCATGATATTTTCCCATTTCCAGATTCGTAGACAACGTAGATTAACGAAATAGGTCACTGTCATACTGATTAAAAACGAAAGCTGAAAAGTGTTCAAAACATTCACTTGTGCTGTGTTACATTATTTACTTTATTAATGCAAGATAATTCTAGTATAGGCAAAAACAAGTTTATAGGATCAATCCTTCACTGATATTTTTTAAAATCTATAAATAATTTCATTTCTTTTTCTTTTCTGGGTTGCAAAATACCCAGTACGTACCTGAAAAAAATTACTAAACACAACCATAAATAAATAACTACAACCAATATACAAATGATGGTTTCTTTTAATGGCCTGTATTTTGTAAACATAAAATCAAATTTATGTTTGCCTTTAGAAGTGGACGATACGATACTTTTCAAAATTATTTTTCTACACCACCGACGTTTACCCTGACAAATTTAAACAAAACAACAGAAATGACCGTCTTAAGTCATAAATAAAGGGTTACACATAAAGCTCTATAGCGGATATACAGTAGATTCTAGTGAAACCTGGATACTAGAATTGGATGTGTTCTTTTTATAGACAGAGGTGACAATGACATGGGGTCTAAGGTCATATTTTTAAAACCAAAATGCATTATAGTAAATTAGTAAATTCATAGCTTAGTAATGACATGGTAGGTATATGGTATGAGTTATTACACATTTATAAATGTAATATGTAAACAGTGACCTTAGCTTAAATTTTTTAATATTGAAAAATTTGTAATAATAAACTATCAACCTTAATTTCTTTAACTCCTTTAACAACTTTCGTTTGAAACATATTTCTTATTATTCGTTTCATTTTACATTCGCGACTTGAAAATGTTTCAGTGATGGTTTAATTTATTATTAGTATAACTTGATCCAAATATCAAGAATTCAGCATATCGAATTTAAATAAAACAAAAAATATAAAACCCCGCGTACGTATAAGAAGTAACACGTGCAAGTAATTTCGAAGTAAAAATAAAACGAATAAATAATAAAAAACGCCACTTATCATCGAAACATAAATGATAAAAGCGTTTCAGGGGCTCTGGAGTGGAGCTATAACTTTTAATAACCACCGCTAATCATACATTGCTTCTTGTAGATTAAAGATTTTAATGTTATTGACGTGTTTACAAAATATTTTTAGCACTGCCTAAAATAACCGCACATATTCAGTGGCCTAAAAAATTCCGCCAGAATTGATGGCTACCGCATTACCCGACGACATCAGAGTGCCGAATTATTTTTTTTTCAAAAGCTGTACGTTAATAAATGACATTTAAAATATTTTAATATATTATTATGTCCGGTTCAATACATTTTTGGCAAATATTTAAAAAATGCTTACTGTGCATCATTTCATTTAATACAACTACAATCGCAGATGAATTTCCTCAAAACTGAAATGTACAGCCACTTTGAAAAATGGGGACAGATGTG
This sequence comes from Anoplophora glabripennis, assembly GCF_000390285.2. Classification (NCBI taxonomy): domain Eukaryota; kingdom Metazoa; phylum Arthropoda; class Insecta; order Coleoptera; family Cerambycidae; genus Anoplophora; species Anoplophora glabripennis. The sequence continues at coordinate 34,661 of NW_019417112.1, forward strand.
TTTTGTTTTCTAAATGTCTATAGTTTATCAATGTTCAAAAACGAAGATAAGATAAATAAATTTCACGTGTCTCCGAATCGATTACAGACAAACAAATCGTAAATCTTCTAATGACTGACTGACATAAAGAGAATTACACACTTTTAAAACGAAAATAAACACAATGTTAAATGAAATTTCAAGATTTGAGTGAGAATTGACAAAACAGAGTTGAAAGAAAAACTACCTTCGACGAAGTCGCCGAAAGAGAAATGTTTACTATTGCAAGGATATAGCATATTTCTGCATCAAATGGTCCATACTGATAATAAAGGGTGTCCCAAAATTCACGCAAGAAGTAATTTTGATAGAAAACACAGGTTTTTTTTATTAAAAATTGTACATTTTTTATTGATTCATAAAATATACAGTGTAGTTTCTGACTTTTACTCTATATGTATAGCTACTTCCCACCTTAAAAATTTTGATTTTAAAATTTGTATTAAGATATTATTTGAGGTTATAAACAGATTTGTTCTATAAAAATGTTGTGTAAAATAATAAATAATAGTACTTTTCTCTTGAGTATTGTCGTGTTTTTTTAATTTATGAGCACCCTGTACATCTAATCTAAGATGTTTGTATGATAGTCTCATTTTTTCAAGGGGTAGAATTTTTTATAAAGTGATATTTTTCGATACAGTCAAAAACAAGAGTTTCTCCTCTTGTCAACTCCATCCGTGGACACACTGTATATACATTATTAATAATCTTTATTGTACTTAAATTTTCAAGTTTTTACGAAAATATTTTATTAAAAAAGTAAAAAAAATCAAAAAATCTTATTCTTTGCGTTCTTTAAAATTGATTATTAACGATTTTTTGCATAAAATTGTCCTTTTAATTTTTTTAAATAAGCTATTTCTATGGGAAAAACTGAAAGGGGTGCATTTTCACCCCTATCTCCAATTTCCACCTTCTAATTTAATAGCACGCCGCGGTTTTTTCATTCTAAATAACCATTAAACAGTGACATATTATGGATACAATTGTTTTTCAATTAACCCCAAATGAGACAATTTTGTCGATTAAAGAAAATGAAAATAAGCCTCTTCGCTCTTCGTGGTCAGTAGGTTTAATTCTTGAGTCAACTGAACTTTGTAAGCTTGAAAATGCAAATCTTTCGTGCTATTACGCTGTAGAGAGCTTCTCAAAGTTGCTAATTAATTCAGTCTCCCTGAATTTTTCACTTAATCTATTCATAGTTGATGAAGTTAAATCACTATTTCGATCATACGTTGTATGGTAGGTGTCAAATCTATTGTTCAACAATAAAAACGCGTTGTTCTTTCGTGTAGGGCTTCATTTATAATTACCTTGAAATGCCAACTATCACGATGCTCTTTCTTTATTGGCAATATTTTACCTTAGATCTAATACAGTATATATTTTTAACACTTAATTGTTATGTTACTACCAAAAGTGTCAATTTCCTAATAAGAAATAGAGTCCCTTCTCAAATCAGTGTAGTGCGATAGGCATTCTAGGTCACGTGACTTAAGGCAAATGGCTGCCGCTTTTGCTGTTCATGTTGGAATAGTTAAAATGCACAAAAAATCTGCATTGACTCCATTCATACACTATTAGATCTATGATTTTACCATTCAAATGGCGCAAAATTCAAATCTTGCAGAATTTTGGGATACTATGATCAGTATTTGTTTCTACATTATACACTCTAATCTAAAGCGTCTAAATAATCATTGTAATATCATTAAACTAACTGTTTTCAAGATACACGCCTCATGTTAAAACAAGATATGTTCTCACGTAGACTACAAGAAAAACAATATTCTTTCTTTATTTTCTTATATTTTATAATTTTAGAATTCGTATAAAACGCGTATCAAAATATATGTCCATTTTCTAAAGGGCGACATGAATGAACAAATTTGAGAAGGAAATAAACAAATCAAAATCATTATGATCAGCAAACCAGTATGACCAATATTTTTCACTTACTCTCTCTAAAGAATCTACTCGTATACCTATATCAGTATAAAACTGTGCTGATAATGATAATACAAATTTTAGAATTCGTATACGAGGGTTGCTTTTTATATTTCGGAAATGGACGATCCTGATGCTGCCTTCTGACAACCGACAGCGACGTCTCTATCGTAGTTCTCTAGTTCGACTTTTTGTCGGTATATACTTATTCAGAACGTTTTGATGTACAGGCGCTATTTGTGCTGTTTACAGTAACTTGAAAAATTCACTTCGGCTAAAAAATGGAATTAGAACAGAAAACATTAATGCTGTCCATGAACTGATAATGCATGATCAACATGTGACTTATCGTGAGACTGAGGCATCCTTGGCCATTAGTGGGACCAGCATACATTCATGAATATTTGACTGCCAAAAAAAATTTGTTCGCGTTGGATCCCACAGAATTTGACAATGCTCAAAAAAGGGCTCGTGTCGATTGGTCAAAAGAAATACAATCGCAGTGTTTCAAAACACGTCTATGACATCGTAACAGGTGACGAATCATGGCGTATGAGCTCGAAAGGGAACAGCAATCGACTGTAAGTCTTTTAAAATGAGCCAAATCCAACAAACGTTGTTCGCGCACGAAACACATTTAAAGCCGGGTCCAGACACTAAGTTTTGCACAACGTTTTACCTGCGCAGTCATAAAACGAAAAGAAAACATTGCAAATGAAGAGCGTCCACACAGTGCAGATAGTCTGTATTTAATTACTCAGTTTTCGCGGAATCGACCATGGACGAAGTACTACTCTGGTCAAATGTTGTAAGAAAGAAAAAATTAATATTTTTTATAATTGTTTCTTTATTTGTTACAGCTTCAACTTCTCTGAATTTTTCGATTAAAATTTCTTATGTGTGGCTCTTTTTGTTTCTGTCACCATATTCCCTTGATTTCGCATGGCAGACACGGGAAACTTTTATACAAGGCAATAAATTATGTTTAAACTCACGGGGATATTGACGAAGGTCCGCCATTTTGTGGTAATTTACCTATACAAATAGGCCGATGTCAGTTGAAGAATCAAGAGGATGACAGTATGTACCAGGTTCGGTCGCTGACGGAGCAACTCGGCATTGAAATATTTGAAAAACTTGTTCTCCTATTTATTTAGCCATACCCATATACAGGTCTGATCGAACTAAACGTGGAGGTGGTAGAATTGTATACGCCCAGTTGAAGAATGTGAGCGCGGGCAAACGAAATACAAATACAGTTGCATTGGGCTACTGGGCAATAAATCTCAGCCGTTGACAAGTGGTCGACAAATTGCCCAGCAGTGCAGTGCAGCAATGCAGAATTTGGTGTGATTCAGGTAATTTTAATTTATTATAGGCACCTTCTATTAATCATTGATATTACATTGGCGACAGGGAGAAATAATATTACTACAACATGGCATTTTGGAGACCTCTTGAAACGGAACAAAACGAAATTTACCATCAATATAATAAAATTGTTTGAGGACATAAATAATTAAAATATGTTGTTGGCCAAATGAACATATAACAGAAATTTTCTGCACATTATATACAAATTATTATAATTTTTTACCTTCATCAGAAAACTTTTTTAGGGACGCCTATGAAACTCATTAAATTTTATTGTCAGGCGTTTTTTTACATGTTCAACTGACTTCGGAAAGACTATACTGCGGATGACTCATCAATTCGACTTTTTCAGTTCTCAAAAAGTTTCTTGTTTGAGCCGTTGTGTGAGAGAGCTCGCTGGTGGAGAATGATGCGTCAGTATAGTTATAATATAAATATACAGAATGAACAGATAATATTATTTCTCTCTTTGACAATAATTGTAATATCAATTCAGTCATCAATAGAAGGTGCCTATAAAAAATTAAAATTACCTGAATTATACCAAAGTCCTCATAGCTGCATTGCACTGCTGGGCAATTTGTAAACACTTGTCAACAGCTGAGATTTATTGCCCAATGCAGCTGTGTTAGATTACGTTTCGTTTCTTCAACTGGGCGTATACATTTCTACCACCTCCACTTTTAATTCGATTAGACCTGTATATGGGTATGGCTAAATGAATATGGGAACAAGTTTTTCAAATATTTCAATGCCGACTTGCTGCGTCAGCGACCGAATCTGGTACATACTGTCAACGTCGTGGTTCTTCAATTGATATCGGAGAGACTATACAACCCTGGTTTGGCACCCAATGACTCCCGTACATCAAAAATAAATTACGAGGATAACGTTTTTCGACGCCTGAATAAGTTGTTGATGCGTTCAAAATGTATGTTTTGGAGGTACCTTAATCCGAATGGAAAAAGTGCTTCGAAAATTGGTTCAAGCGCATGCTAAAGTGTATTGATCTTTATGGAGAATATTTTAAAAAACAATAAAGCCATATACGATGATTAATTTCTTTTTTTTTTCTCTATTCCCGAAATATAAAAGGCAATCCTCGTACAAAGCGTCGACAATATCTGTAGATTTGGTAAAGTATGCTGTGACAGAAGAGTTTAGGGGCCACAGAACTGCTGAATCGTGAGATTTTTCCATTGTAAAGATACTCTATCTACTTTCTATGATTAGTATAGGCAACTGATCAAATGAGTTAACGATTTCGCCGTTAGCTGAAAATTTTGGAATTATAAATGTGGCTAATTAAACTAAACGAAAAACAGTTAGGTACTTATTTGTTGTATTCTACTTAATCATAATAACAACCTGATTGTTATTTTTAACTGCATTCCCGTTACAACTTAATTAAAAACACTAAATTGATATATTAAGATCAACTGATTTTTATATTTAACAAGGTTATAAATAAACTATTTTTGTATTCATCTTCAGGGCTAATCATTTTTAACTAATTGTAAAGTATTTATAATCATTCACCCACATGGTAAGTAGTTTGAAACGAATATCTCCATTATAGCATTTTAAAATCAAAAACTATTTTTCTTCCAGCTAAGATCACTGTCAAAAGCTATAGCGTAATGATTATAACACAAGACATAAAACATTATACATTCTCATTTATAAAAACTAATACAATACCATTTCATTGTACATCTCTTCGGACATTCTCTGAAATGTAAACGAATGTGTCTCTACACCAGTATGTAACTTAACGAAAATGAACACTTAAAAAATAAGCTTACAAAAAAAATCTGTAACTGATTGCTGTGATTTTTTTTTCGTAGGCTTGCAACCCCTGTACCCAACCATAGTTTAAAGCAATTTATACATATAAATTCTTCTATAGTCAGTTCAAAAGAAAAAATATATATGTATGTATAAATATGCACCTATATTTAGAATACGCTGCCAAAGATAAAAATTTATAATAGCAGCTATTTTTATAAGCAAAACGTTTGTTTCTAATAAATCACTCATATTTATTTTCGCGCTTTTCCTATTTTTTACCGCAATGTCCATCTAAATTCCTGGGAATGGATACGGGATATATTTAAAAAAATTGTTACACCTTATTAATACAAAATAATTTTAACTTGTCTTTTGAATGTTTGAAATTGAAATTTTAAATGATACCTACATTGCAGGTAATAAAAAAACCTTAAGTTACTTTTTTCGTATACGTTCCAGCATTAAACCGTGTTATATTAATTAAAAAATGTCTCTTTACGGCTAATTAGAATTAATTTGAAGAAAGCAAATAAATTCCGAACAATAGGGGTATTCATACTATAACAAGTTTTTGGCGAGTTAAGGTAGTGAATGAATTGTTATTTTTAAATTAATTCTATGAAATGTTTGAAACCATAACGAATTAATTTCCAATTAACCTACTAAATTTATAACTATATCGGTTAATTCTCGTTTTTTTACGGTATGAACGGCTTAAATCCGGTCTGGAGGACCAAATTAACAAACTGTAGACTTTTCATAGAAATAATATTTTCTAAAACTTTGTGTTGGGTTAAGATTTTTATTATTACTAAATGACAAAATGTCATTTTGTCTTTTGAATACTTTTATTACTATTAGTTTACAAATTGTAACTGTAATACAAATGATTTGAATATTATTTGAGGGGTACAGAGGTTGACTGACATTATAACTGATTAGATAATTTTATACGCACAACTAGATATTTTTTTAAACAAAAGAGCGTATAAAAAATCTAATTGAACGGTAAAATAATTAAATTAATGTGGTTAAACAAAATTATTACTCTACAAAGTATTGTACGGAAAAAACTAATATACAAAAATAAATAAAAACAAGAACAAAATATGTACAAAAGGCAAAAACCATTCACCGATTTAGTCAAGCATAAAATTTACGTTAAAATAAGGAAAAAGCACAAAAATATCTAACAAAAAAAAAATAAAACAAAATGCACAAAAACAATAAAAAACCTATCACCGTGTTATATTTGATATTTCGATGTAATGTTGATTAAAAATGGAATCAAGTATTACGAATAAGTTGCATACTTTCACTTGTAATTAGTGCAATACTCTTTGTTTATTATTAAAAATAGACTAATAACACCTCATTAAAAAAAACCAGTCGAGTATAGCCAAAAGTTCATTGCCACTTTAAGTCAAGGTTGGGTGAAACACAAACGATTCTTCATCCCATATTAAACAGATGAATTAAAGATATTACTGTAATTAACGTGCTGTGTTACTGTAAGCTTTCTTTAAAATGTCTACAGTATGTTCTAAACAGACCGGATCCCCTGTAACTTGGTATGGAGTAAGTCTTCAATAAATCGGTGACAGAGATCAAATTTTATATTCAAGAGATCGCATTTTGTATCAGATGTAACTTTATTGTGTCCACACCACCGCGAAGAAATCCCCACCCTACAATCAAATCTACCCTTTGCAAATGAAATTCAACCTTTTACAAATCAAATTTACCATTTTGCAAATCAAATCACCTTGTTTCAAATTAAACTGATCTGCTTATAAATAAAATGAACTCGTTCATGAAATACAAACGGGCGGTTTTTGTTTTGACTAGAAACCAATCAAAATTGACTGTTTGTTGCAATAGGATTTTGCCCAATTCTTCCCTCTTTTATGAAAAAAGAAAACAGTACACAAAAATACCAAATCGTTGCAATACATATATGAAAACGTCTCAACAGAATAAAAATACATCTGAAATTGAAATTATCACTAACAATAAGCCAAACTGAAGAATAGCTCGTTGTTCATATGGGAAGAGTTTAATACATTTTGTTTACTGTATTTTTTTCCGTAAAGGACAGGAGTGTCATCATATTGGAACAAATGGTGACAGCTGCTTAGTTGCTATAAGTGTACATTTTTGTGAAACAGGTATTTATGTTTTAATTCATTAGATAGGGATTAAAAGCTTTTTTAATTTTATGAACGTTTGCTGCACTGCTCAATCATCACACAAGCTCCACCTACCAATATTCTGTGAACCGATCTGCAACTTATTCGCAATTTGACCGCATTTTTTTAAATCGAAGAAAATAATTCAAAATGGTAACGGAATATAGAAAGAGGCTTACCTCTCTTATCGTGAGAGTGTGCGATACCATCTGGATGTTGTTTTGACTTTGGCTGTTGGGCAGGTTCTCGCTGGACCTGGACCTCACCAGCTGCCTGGACCCGTTAATCACGTGCCTGCTTTTGAGGAGCATCTCAGTCTTGAGGAAAACGCGGGAAATGTAAGAGGAGCTCAGACCTCTGATCCCGAAAGCGGCCTTCAACAGTTTTTGGGGCGTCACGGGCATCTCCTTGCAGAACTTGTTGAGGGCGCTGTCTACGCCGTTCTTCTGGATCTCCGCCAGCCATTCGGAGGATGACGAGGAGGAGCTCTTGTGGAAGAGTATCAGGATGGCCATGGCGGTCCTGTAGAATACCTGCAACAAGCGGATTTATTTTCTCTGTACATGTTTTCTGTCCGAATAAAGAGAAGTCAAATTTTCTACAAAAGTTTATGTTGACAGCTAATACAAGATGAGTCATAATTAGATGTATAAAATGTGACCGAAACTTCTCGTCAAAACAAAATATTCGCTCAAATAAACCTTTATTCTAAAATGCCTTCTTACAAAGATACAGTTCATAAAAAATAGTATTTTCTTAGTACAAACTGCGTTCCAAAGTAAACAGGACTTTTCAAAAATAAGTACTTGTAGTGAAGCCATCTATTGACAACTAGGAGAATCCCTGATATACTGTCAAAATTTCATGACATTTGACCGAATTGAAGCGGAGTTATTGCGTTTGAAGTGACAGTATGTTTGTGTCATTGGTATAAAAATGAGCATCGAACATCGAGCTAATATTAAGTTTTGTTATAAACTTGGTAAAACTTTTACCGAAACGTTTCAATTGAGGAACCAAGTTTATGGTGATGATTGTCTATCCCGTGGCAGAGTTCATGAGCGTTCATGAGTTCATAAGATGTATAAAAACGGTCGTGAGAACATAAATCGACGTGTTACTACGAAAACATGCTATACTAAAACCGCTGTATCTTTTCCATTGCGTCACAAGCAATATTCGTATGAACTAAGACGAAAAATCCTAGTCAAATTAATCACTGTTTTCATATAATTGAAATGTCGTCTTGACAATTCCCAAATCTGGATTTCTGACAAATTTTAATACTGGTGTTACTGGATATGAAAATATGCCAAAAAAAAAAACGATATTTCAACGCTCAGAAAATATATATAACAGTTAGTACTCAGACGCGATCAAAACAACTGTCAGATTTTTAATCTGAGTGCCAGTTTCGTTTTTAAATGCGCTAGTCAAACTATAGTCTAAAATTACTACCCAACAAACGTCCTCTATTTTCTTTCACGCTAATACACATAAAATGTTGGAACGGCTGTCTGTGATAGATTGAGACTATGAAGACATTTATACCATCATTGTATCTCTTTTTAGCGCGTCTAATAATGAAAACACGCTCGCAACGACTGTCTTTGATATTATGACACACGCGTGACGTAATGGCAATCTTAAATCGGTTCTACTATATCTCAAATTTGACTTGGAAAACATGCTATCTAATATTGTACTTGGAAAACATGCTACCTCAAATGAAGCTTGGAAAACATGCTAGTTCAGATCTTTAAGTAAAAACATGCTATCTCACAAAAGTAAGTGTGACTAGAAATTTAAGTTGGCGTTGAAATGCACATTAAATTATAGAAAGCGAGCACTTATAGAAAACTTTATATAATATATTTTTCAAAAAGTAAGGAATATTTATGTTCAAGGTACACTGTTTATTTTATTTTTTTCATTCAACATGTTTCAAAAGGAAATTGCAATAAAAAGGATTATATAGTGGACCCAAAACTTCGGGTCCTAATCGTTCTTACTACACCTCAATAAAAACAAATGGCTTCCTAAAGGTACGGTAGCCGCGTGTTTGCATAGACTTTGGAAATGAAATGCAGGTATACGATACTCTTATTACCGGTACTTTATGATCTGCTGGGCATCGATGCGACGGTCGCAGAGCATATAATATGCACGTGCACGTTTCCGCGGTGCCTCATGCACTGTACATATCATTCAACTTTATACATTATATTTATATTCTGGTTATTATGTTAACTCTATTAATGAAATTTTATGAATAAATGACGTTTTTCTACAAACTGTTGCATCTTGTTCTTATTTGAAAAGTAACGATTGTAAAAACCGTATTTCACAAAAAAAAAACTGAAAAATTTTTGATATTTTTAATTATGCATTTATAAATACAAAACTATGTGTAAAAATCAAAACTTTATCTGAATGCAAGTTAAGAGCAATTGCCAAGACAATCCAGGTATAGCTGCTCCATACGGGCATATTATCCTGGTAAGATCGATTCGGACCCGGGATTTGGAGCCTAGCTTGGTCCACTATAATCCTTTTTATTGCGGTCTCCTTGGAGTCCGCATTAAGGCATATAAAATTATTTTTAAAATAAAAGGAAGAGTAGTGACTATAACGTCAGATAAGAGTGCGCTATTAATTTTTATATCAAAGCAACTGTATGAAAAAAATCGAATAATTTTTAGTACTTAATAATAAACATTTTTATACGTTTGTTTATAAAAACCGTAGACGTCTTCTGACGAAATTTGATTTATTTTATCTATCCCAGCGGCGTCCAGGGACTCACTCCTGTTGATATTAATAAGTAAACATATGAGACGTCACTGCTTTTTCTTAGGTGTCATGTTTTTTTAATTATGCGATTAAAAATACAACTTTTTGTCCCTTTACTTTTTTTGATATCTTGGTTCGTTTTCGAGCACCCTGATGGGACACCCTGTATAAGTATTAAGGTAGGAATATACTATTTTTTTTATAATTTGTTATTTCAAAAAACGTCGAGTAATGTACGTGTTGCATATTATTCTATTTTTTTAATTAACAATTTTGTCGTTTATAACAGTAACTTAACAAAATTAATAGAAAAATGTTGAATGAAAAAATAAAATAAACAGTGTACCTGAACATAAATAATCTTTAGTTTTTGAAAAATATATTATATAACTTTATTATAAGTGCTCGCTTTCAATCATTCAATGTGCATTTCAACGCCAATGCAGCCAACTTAAATTTCTAGTCAAACTTACTTTTGTGTGAGATACCATGTTTTTACTTAAAGATCTAGCTAGCATGTTCTCCAAGCTTAATTTGAGATAGCATGTTTTCCAATACAATATCAGATATCATGTTTTCCAAGATAAAGTTGAGATAACATTTTTTCGTAGTAACGCGTCGAAATGAAGAGCAACAAGATCAGCCAAAATCTTCAATTTATAGCATTTAGGCCAAGCATTTGGATTACGGAATAGTGTGTGCACAGTTTGTTCCGCACAAGTTAACTGACGACCAAAAATTGCTCAGAATTCAACATTCGAAGAAAATCATCAAGGAGGCCAAAAAGGACAAAAACCTCCTTCACAGCACTGTGGCTGATGATGAGCCAGACGAGCCTAAACTCAAAAAATCTCGTTTGGAGAAGTCAAAAGTGAAGACAATGTTGATTTGCTTTTACGATTCCAAGGGCATTGTCCACGAAGAGTTTGCTCCACCGCCCCGGGCCAAACCGCTAATGTATAATTCTATATAGGCGTTTTGAAGCGTTTGGTGCATCGTATTCGTCGTATTCGGCCAGAATATCGAGCAGAAGGAAGTTGGCGATTGGTGCACGATAAAATACTCCATATCATCATCGATCGACACTTGTGACCAGTTTTCTAACTAAAAATCGCGTTTTAACTATCAACCACTCCTCGTATTCGCCTGATTTGGCACAGTGAAAAAAATTAAATGATATAAATAACACAGCGTCACAAAATATAAAAAGTGGGTTACTTGAAACTTCAACAATAAAAGACATATTTTTCGGTAATAAAAACTAAAGTAGAACTGATATCCATAAATTGCATTAGCAATTTATCTGTTTGCTGCAAAAAAAAAGAGAACAAATAAACAGACGACGCCCTATCTGCGGCCACAAGCCTCACCTCTTTTTATGTAGAGGGCGATTGCAAAGGTTCAAATGTTTTTATTATTCAACATGTTTATCATTAATACAATAATTCTATTTTCAATTAAAAAAACTCTAAATTTGTAAACTTTCTGCATAAAAGTTAATATACAATATAGTCCGTTGATTGACAAACGATCAATAATAATCGATTATCGTGAAGTAGCTAATAGCTAATAATAATTGTCAGTAATTTACAACTATTATTTCTGCAAGACTTATGTATTTATGTTTATCAAATAAATTTTTGTTTTCACTTTATTATTTGTAGAATATTAGATGTCTAGAATATAAGATCGACTGTTGATAGTATCGTGTGTTTAATTTTGTTCCAGATTAGTCAAAAGATCTTTTAATATTCGTTGCCCTTTAACTTTTATTTACTCGTATAGGTATATGTTACAGATTACAGTATAAGTACATAGGGAGATGATGTACCCACTGTGTGTACAAACTATATCTGTATCATCCGGAAAATGTACACCGTAAAAATGTACTTTAACATTCATGTAACATGACAGTCAATTTCACCCTCAAAAATATATATTTCTTATCTATGTTTGTAAAACTGTTACAGCAAATCAACCACTTGAAAATCATTTTCTGACTATCATGCGCATATAAAAAAAAACGATAATAATTGAAATTATGTCCGTTTTGTCAAAGATTTTTTAGTAATTTCCAAATAACATTTCAATGCAATTTTAAAGTTTTATTATGATGCAAAAAATTATAAATAAAATTTTCATTATACAAGTGTGAATAATTACACAGGTCAACAAGGGTCAAGAGGCAGATACACTAATATGCATTCCCGAAGGATTTTGGTGTGCTGAATCCGAATCTGGCCGCAGAATTGCTCTATCACGACAGGTTTTTGAGATATCCTAACCTAAAAGTGCAAAAAACGTTTTTCGTCATATATGAGGTTATGTAGTAATGCCATCTATTCATTAAAAAAAATACATATAATTTAAAAGTACAAGGCTCCCTCTTTCGAATGCCGTTGAGTTTACTCAAATATCTTTTTTTTTCGTAGAGATATCACATGTGGAAATTTCTAAGTTTATCAGTTTCTTAATATGCGAAAATCTACTAAGGATCCTTTAGACGTCAAACAATTGATTGCAGTTCAGAAACTTCATACTCAGAAACCTTCAATACATACGAACTCAAACTCACAAACTCCAAATCCACAAACCCACAAACCCCAAACCCACAATCCCTAAACCCACAAACCCCAATCCCACAAAACCCGAACCTACAAACTCCAAGCTTACAAACCCCAAGCTCACCAACTCCAAACCCACAAACCGTATGGGTATGAAGTTTCTGAATTGCAATCGACTGCTTGATGTCTAAGGGATCCTTAGTAGATTTTGGCATATTAAGAAACTGAGAAACTTAAAAATTTCAGCATGATATCTCAACGAAAAAAAAAAGATATTTGAGCAAACTCAACGGCATTCGAAGGAGGGAGCCTTGTACTTTTAGATTCAATGTATTAGTTTTTTGAAAAAGTATAGATGGCATTACTACATAACCTCAAATATGACGAAAAACAGTGTTTTTTGCACTTTTAGGTTAGGATATCTCAAAAACCTGACGTGATAGAGCAATTCTGCTGCCAGATATATTCAAGTTTCTGCTTCCAAAAAAAGTTAAATATTGTTGGTCTGTGATTATTATTTCATGAACACATTTAGTCATTTGAATTCGATTTTTAAACTTAGTGCCCACCATTAAATTGATATGATAAGGATGTTATTTTTCTAAGGTAACCAATCCCTAGTCTGCCACTGATTTTATAAGCTATGCAGGTAAATTAAAAGAAGGGCTGACTTTTGGCCATATATTTTGACGTTTATAGGCCGTCAGGATCCAGGAGGCATTGCGATCGCCGCCAAAAAAAAAAACAAAAATTCCATGGAAAACAATTTTGTATTTGAATATACGTAAATTAGAGACCCATTAGCGTACTTACACATAAAAAAGTTGTATTGTGGTCAAAGATGTGAAACCACAAAAAAATAACACACTGTATGTTATCTTCTTACATATTCAAATTCACTCTCAAATAAACCAAGATATTCACCAAATAAGAAGTCTCCAGATAAAATAGTTTTAGAGTAAATAAAAATGTTGCTTCATGATAATATCAAGTTAATCTCAATAAACGTTAACTTTCATTAGTTAAGTTATATCAAAATCGTTGTAAGGCACCCGACAGAATATCTCACATGAAGACGACCCTTTTGTACTGGTTCTCAGTGCATACAGATTTTCGGCATTTTCAAAGATATATTATTCTACTTTTACTTTGTAAAAAATTGATATATTTTTGTTAAACTTCGACCCCCTGTACCTTGAAAGGAAGTTTTTATGTATTTATTCATAAGAAGTTTTCTTTTAGAACTACTTTTTATATCTAAATATTATCTAATCATCTGTTAAAGTTTATTGCATTAAAGTCTGACCTTTGTACATGATCCTTGCAACTTCAACAAAACGAGTACTGTAAATATTAAATAAGTAACAGGATGTAGTTTTCAGTGCATAAAATTGTGTATTTTATAACTTGAACTTATTCAAAGGCATTCCGAGAAGTCGGTTATAAAAATGGAAATTGATATCGACGGAACTGTACAGATTATTTTTATTAATCAAAAACGAAACGTCAAAATTGAAATATAAACATTTCACTACCACGAGCCAAATACAACATTATTTATCTTTCCTTTTGAAATTCATTTACCCGGATGATTTATAGAATAAAAAAATAGTATTTATATTTGCAAGCATTTGTATATTTGATGTATTTATTATAACTATCTGATGAAAGCTCTCATCGAATATGAATTATTTTTATCCAATGTACGCAAACACATATTACTTGTATTAATGCACGTTTATATATTCTCCACGTTCCTACAATTTTAATTTAGACTCGAATTTTAATTTTAAGTAACCACAGATAGTATCAGAATAACACTTTATGCATTATTTCACAAGAACTTGTGCAATGCAGCACTTTCCGGTGAAGGCGACATAGAAATATATTCGTTAATGAAACATATTTCAGGTACGTGGAATAAATAGAAATACCTTTCGGGAATACGTGCGATAAATAAGAAATAGTAATCCAAGGCACCTACTTTGATACTTAAATATAGATTTTAAATTACTAAGGCCACTGAAAGATGCAGAACAGAGAAAATGTTAGTTTAGGTAATGACACCACGATTAACATAAACTAATTGCAATAGTTGAATTTAGTTGTTGTAAAAACTAATTAATAAACAAAAGAACATAAAACTTAAAATATCTTGACATTTTAATAGGTCCATATAAAACCAAATGCTGTGCTTATGTGTGTTAATGTTCATGTGTAGGTATTATGGAACATGTTGCTATAACAATCTAAAAAAATATATATTATCTATTTCTAATTTAGTTTGCTGAATAAGGTATAATCATAGACCTTATAAACCATGGGCTGGCCCTAGAAAGAGAGGTCAATCGCGCTGATGTGTGCAAAGCAGATGAAGCTAGTGCAGGCAAATACCGGTAAAACCATAGACCACCTATAGTAGGATCATATTCGATGCAAAGTAATAAATCATTGCCTGTCAAGGGAATCAGTAAATAACACAGCGTCACAAAATATAAAAAGTGGGTTACTTGAAACTTCAACAATAAAAGACATATTTTTCGGTAATAAAAACTAAAGTAGAACTGATATCCATAAATTGCATTAGCAATTTATCTGTTTGCTGCAAAAAAAAAGAGAACAAATAAACAGACGACGCCCTATCTGCGGCCACAAGCCTCACCTCTTTTTATGTAGAGGGCGATTGCAAAGGTTCAAATGTTTTTATTATTCAACATGTTTATCATTAATACAATAATTCTATTTTCAATTAAAAAAACTCTAAATTTGTAAACTTTCTGCATAAAAGTTAATATACAATATAGTCCGTTGATTGACAAACGATCAATAATAATCGATTATCGTGAAGTAGCTAATAGCTAATAATAATTGTCAGTAATTTACAACTATTATTTCTGCAAGACTTATGTATTTATGTTTATCAAATAAATTTTTGTTTTCACTTTATTATTTGTAGAATATTAGATGTCTAGAATATAAGATCGACTGTTGATAGTATCGTGTGTTTAATTTTGTTCCAGATTAGTCAAAAGATCTTTTAATATTCGTTGCCCTTTAACTTTTATTTACTCGTATAGGTATATGTTACAGATTACAGTATAAGTACATAGGGAGATGATGTACCCACTGTGTGTACAAACTATATCTGTATCATCCGGAAAATGTACACCGTAAAAATGTACTTTAACATTCATGTAACATGACAGTCAATTTCACCCTCAAAAATATATATTTCTTATCTATGTTTGTAAAACTGTTACAGCAAATCAACCACTTGAAAATCATTTTCTGACTATCATGCGCATATAAAAAAAAACGATAATAATTGAAATTATGTCCGTTTTGTCAAAGATTTTTTAGTAATTTCCAAATAACATTTCAATGCAATTTTAAAGTTTTATTATGATGCAAAAAATTATAAATAAAATTTTCATTATACAAGTGTGAATAATTACACAGGTCAACAAGGGTCAAGAGGCAGATACACTAATATGCATTCCCGAAGGATTTTGGTGTGCTGAATCCGAATCTGGCCGCAGAATTGCTCTATCACGACAGGTTTTTGAGATATCCTAACCTAAAAGTGCAAAAAACGTTTTTCGTCATATATGAGGTTATGTAGTAATGCCATCTATTCATTAAAAAAAATACATATAATTTAAAAGTACAAGGCTCCCTCTTTCGAATGCCGTTGAGTTTACTCAAATATCTTTTTTTTTTCGTAGAGATATCACATGTGGAAATTTCTAAGTTTATCAGTTTCTTAATATGCGAAAATCTACTAAGGATCCTTTAGACGTCAAACAGTTGATTGCAGTTCAGAAACTTCANTTGATAATTTGCCTAACAATTGTAATCATTTAATAGAACTTGTAAGGGCTGAATGTGAAAAGTATATCGATGTACGAATAAATCATGAAGTCAAATTATTTAATTCGGTAAAATCTACGAAAAGGCAAATATTAAATAAATTAATGTTACTTACAGGACAATAAATATATTTAAATTATTTTGTAGTTTTATTTAATATGACACTAAAATATACTATTTTCTGAATTACAAACTTAAAATTGAATATTTTGCATTCACTGGTAACCGTGCATTGGCATTAGATACGGCCAGTCTAGGTGGTCTGTGGGTAAAACAAATAGCGCTACACTGACATACCGGTACAAAGAAAACCGTAAATAAACCTTAGAGTACAAGTAATGTAAAAGATTTCTTAAATTTTTGTGTGTGATTTAGTGTGAAATATTTGCGAAAACTAAAAAAGGTTCAGCGATCAATTGCAATCGAGATCGTTTAAATGGACAAAAATTAAATTTTATAGATAGGAAGGAGGATAGGAACCAACATGTTTACTTTTCGCATCTTTCTGAAAATAATGGCCAAATAGAGTTTTGTCTCTAGTGATAACTTAGATTAGATTATATTATTTCCGTAATTCTCAAAATAAGATATCATTATTAAAAACGTAACAAAAACCTAATCAATAACACAGGTCGATAAGGGTCAAGAAGCAGACACACTAATATGCATTCCCGAAGAATTTTGGTGCGCTGAATCCGAATCTGGCCGCAGAATTGCTCTATCACGTAATGTTTTTGAGATATCCTAACCTAAAAGTGCAACACTGTTTTTCGTCATATTTGTGGTAATGTAGTAATGCCATCTATTCTTTTTCAGTCAAAGTTCTGTGAATGAAGCATTAACCTGCACTAGCTCCATCTCTCTCGCACACGTCTGTGCGATTGCCGTTTATATTAGCAAAATGACAGTAGGGCGGTGCAGTAGTTTATAAGGTCTATGGGTATAACACAACATGAAAGGTTTATTGTTAGACATGCTATTGTAAATGTATAAAAAAATGTATCCAAGTAACTCCACTTAATCATTTAATTTAAATTAATGATAATGAAGAAAAAAAAAGTCCTTAATTCAGAGGATGAAAGATAAAATTTAAAAATTAACTGAAAAAATTCAGTTATCTTTGAAACGTATATTTTGGAGTATACAAGCTTCCTTTGCAAACACTAAGTAATAATAAAGTACGATTTTATCCACCATAATACATAGAATTAAGGATTTAAGATTGAAAATGACATAGATTACACTATAAGAATGTCAATAAATAAATCGTACGTATGTACAATAATAACCAAACCAAACTCAAACTTCGCGTAGAGTACAGTGCTCCCAACTTTCTATAACAAAAAATTTAAATCTACTTTACGAGAAATTTTTAAATGACAAATTCCGGATACTTTTTTGACAGAATGTACATCATGTCATAGAAGCCTAAAAATCTTTTGAATGGTAAATTCCACACAAAAGAATACACATAAAAAGTACAGGGAACATTAAAAGAACGTGAAACAATGACAAATACTATACATTTAATTGTTTTGTCACACTTTCCTTAAATATCAATGAAATTTTAGTAATTGTTCCGAGATATTTTCGTATTTTAACACGATATTAATACTTTTATATCATAACGACAAAACTTTAGGGTCATCTTTTCCGAGGGACTACGGCATGGAATTTTGGAACTCTGGCCAATAGCCTGCTAACACATTGTAAGTTTATTATAATGACCTCGTATTATTAAAAAATATTTATAGTTTTCAAAGATTACAAATTTGTTGATTACCATACGCACACATTCTATTATTTTAATCTCTCGTTTCCTCATATTTATTTACTTTGGCACATTTATTTATGAGTGACAATTTGGAGGTTCTTTGCTGACAAATTACTTTATTATGAATAAACACTACATATTTGCTGTAATTAAACAATACCATTTAAAAACAACATTTCTATATGTTTCATTAAAAATCATTTTACTGCTAGTAATATTAATTCAATTTTACTATACAGGATATCCACACTATAGGAGTCAGTTCAATATGTGATCAAAATAGTTTATACACTGTAAAAAAATCGGTATGAGTGAAAGCAATAAAGGTTCGGAGTGAATCCATTGAGTGAAATTATTGAGTACATTTTCACTCAATATTGGGCATTTTGATGAGTTTACTCATTTGTGATTATAATTCAAACTAAAACTGAATACTTTCACTCAAATATAGGCACTCCTTAAATAAATTCTTCACGTAAACTCGTATTTGGTGGTCTTGTACCTAAATCATAGTAAATGTCCTCATTAGTGAGTTTAAATGTATATTAATTTCGAGTAATTTGAATGGCGTCGTGAAGATGGCACCACTTATATATTGTTTCTGTAATGTCAACCACAGTTGATAGGGGCCCGTTAGATTCTCCAGAAAAGAGTGGTCGCCAGGAGAACAGGCCAGGACAGGAGGAGACCCCCCGCGAAGTTAATTAATTTCAACACTGCATATCCTAATTAATCATTTATGAGTAATTCATTTTTGCACTCGATATTTAGTTAATTAAAAACCAAATCTGAGTAAAAATTGACTCAATAATAGTTAAATTTAAATCATATTAGAGAAACAGTCAACTCTAAATTGGTATACTCAGCAGTTTCACTCGGTTGTACTCATAGCATTAGAGTGAAAAATTTCACTCAACCGGGTGTGGACAGAAATTGATACATTATTGAGTAAAAATGAGAGAAATTTGAGTTAAATTTTTTTACAGTGTAAGCAAAGTTCAAATTACATTAACAGCTAAAATTATTTGCTTTTAACCGTAACAATAATAATTTTATTCTCCAAATATGACCTTATTTTATGCAAAAATATGATATAAGAGTACATAGATAACGTCTGTAATGTGTTAATTGTATGAAAGTCAATCCTAACATAGACTAGGTTCTCCGGTTTCAACGATATTCAACTGATCATTTTCTATTGTTTTTGTTTTTCGAACTGCCGGTTTTCAGTTGATTCGGAAGATTGTTTACACTACTGATATCGATGATTATCATATTTATGAAAACCAGCTTAGGCGCTTATCCTGGGTACCCAGATAGGGTACCCAGGATAGATTTATCACACGTTATGTTATTTATTGTGGTGTCCCAGTATGTTTTAGATAGCGAGGACAACAAAAAAAAATCTCGTGTAGTTTTAAGTACTGATTTTAAGTATTGTTAACTATAGTTCTGACAGAAGCAGAAAAATAATCACGAATAAGGCTGGTGTCTCTAAAACAGTACCCATCAGATAAAACAATTAAATAACAATAATTTTTGTAACTTATATCTAACGAGTACAGGAACTGACAACAGCAAATTTTCCTTACAGGCAGAGTTTGTCTTGGTGGTTGAGATGGACACAAATAAGTATGCGTCTGAAAGTGTGGTATCCAGGAAAGTTTTTCACTGGGTATGTGTGAGACTTTCAGGCAGAGATTGTCGCTATTTTGATGGTGGCAAGTAAGGAGGAGGTAAGGAACTGTGTAGAGGACAGGATTTTATCTGCTCTGACAGTCAGACCGCGCTCAGGGTGGTTAGCTGCCCGAGGACAAGGTCCGTCCTTGTTCAAGAACATGGAGATGCCCTAGAGTTATTGGCCAGGCGAAAAGAGGTAGTTTGGGTTGGTTTGGGTTCCGGGCCATATGGGTATCCTTCACAACGAGAGAGCAGACCAACTGGCCCATCTTGGATCCAGGGAACTTGGCCAGGGACCTGAACCAATCCTCAGGATCACACGAGATAGCATTACAGGGGTCCTCAACAAATGTGTCTATCAAATATTAGGTCAAAGTTGCAGGATAAATAGAAGATGTAAGCAGACTTATATATGGGAATAACACGGGACGACATGGCTTCTGAGCTTTGGTCGAAGAGCCCTAAACCAAATGGTGCGGGTCCTGACAAGACATTGCAGACTTAGGAGACACTTAATAGGAACTAGGATCCTTTATGCTCAAAATGTGAAGAAGGGGAGGATACTCCTATCCATCTTCTGGGACACTGTGCGGACTTCGAGAGGTTAATGCACAAAGTCATCAATACCGAAGTGTTGTAATGGGATGAAGTGAGGGACCTCCCATGGATAAAAATCCTGGCGTTGATCAGAGCGTCAGGTAGGTTCGAGGGGGGTCAGAGGTAGAGAGAGTAGATAGGTGATGGGACGGCAAGGTAGGCAAAAAGGGTCCACTTGTGGTCTAATGGCCAGGCCGAGGCCGCCCCCATCTACTACTACTACTACTACTTGGGTTTGAAATAGCTCCACTGTCCACAAATACGCAATGGACACGTCAAGGGAAACGTTCCAAAGTGTAGGTAACTGCTATCCCAAATCGCCGCGCCTTCGTCCTTGTCCTTCTAGCTGAATGCGTTCCTTCTCAGTCTCTGCTTACATCACAAATGCAAGTTTATTTGTGCCGGAATGTAACTTTTTACAGTTGACTTTAGTTTCATGTTGAAAAATTAACATAGCACAAATACGGATTTATGGGTGGCCGTTCTACTATATCAAATCTTATTGCAAAGCTCCAATTTATTACTGGTTCGAGAAATCAAGTTGATGTATAATAAAGATTTTTATAGTACTTGTACTTGAGTTCTTCTGCAACTCGTTTTTGTACTTTAATTTCTGCTTTATCCTGCTTTATCTTTACATGTGATGTTAGATATATTTTTCTATTTTTATTTACTTAGGTCTGGCTTTTCTGTTTCACTTTATCCTGTAATTGGGACTTTGCCCCGTTGGATACTGCACGGAAATTTTAATTTTCATAATATCCATCGTTAAACTTACGATGATCCGCGTGAGATTGTGCAGACTTTCAACACACTTTTTTTATTAATGTATGACCTGATCTAGTAGATTATTTAATGGAGCCATTTATTCTTCCCAGACGGGACAAAACAATTTGGACATTTTTATTACTACGTCGCCGTCGCTAATTCTGTTGTATGTTATACCAACATATTTTCAAAGTATCGTATTAAACAATGTCTTTGAGTAACGGTGAATTGATAGTGAATCTAAACATGAAGAAACAGCTTAGTGAGAAAATTTTTGTTGCTGTTGTAATAATTTTCTAGAGTGCCCGAAACAATTGGATTCGTAGGACACATTGTTTGAAAGTTCCATTCAAATCAATATGTTTCTGCTTTTAAGAACACTGAGTCCCAACCAATCCTGAATATTACATATATCTATTATGAGTATGTTAAAGCCTACCGTACTCCAATTTTACGGAGATTATTTTTTCGCGTTTGGTTTAGCTCACAGAGGATTGTCTTGGTTAGTAGCGGATGCCACATAAAATCAGCTCCTCAATTTGTTTACCATAGATAACATAATATATCACTTTCAACACATTCTAATCATTTTTAGTGTTTCGGTTGGCGCGGTGCCCAGTCTATGGTTGGAGAATAATCATTTTGCGGCGCAAATAACTTCCATGGAATATTGGTATAATTAGTATTGGCCGCGGTTCTTCGTATCCGCGTTAGTTTTTTCTTTCAGAGTCAATGCAACGCCTCGTACTCAGTTTTAATGTCCAATGGAAACGTTCTGCGTTAAATTTATTATGTCATTACATGAATTATTAAGCTAAAAAGAACCTTCATACAGGAAAATGTTAATTAAAATAACGCTTGAGTGAATTAAAATTATTCTAACGTCGTTCATTCATGGCTATAGTCGATTCATCGGGACCGCGCTAACACATCATCTGATTGGTCTTTTCCTTCCATAAAATGAAGGGAAAATTCCACAATATCGTTTAACCACATTTCGGAGGAACTCTATTTAAAACGAGACACTTCACTGCGAACAAAAAATGATGCTTAAATAATCCTTTATTGTTTCTAACATAATTTTTATATAGTAAACTTTCGATTAGTACAAAACTAAAATATATGTATAAACAAAACGTAATTTCCACTTTTAATAGTACTATTATGGGACAGATTTTATTTACAGTAATTTAAGATTTATAGGCATCGTGACTGCCTGCGCTTCCACAAGCTTCCTCTTTTCTAGTACCTATTAGAATATGATTTTTACAATAAAAACAAACGAGATCATCTTCATCACATCGTCTGAACTACAGCATGTATAGTTTTTTTTTGAAAAAAAAAGAAATTCTAAACAATAATCACTTGTGTTATACAAGGCACATCGAAAACTGTACTGGTTAAAACTACAACGTTTCCTTTATTCTTACTTTTGACATTTCTCTTTCTTGCAGTTGCTTAAGGATATGGACAAATAACGGAAGTCAGACAAATTTTTGTTTTTTTATATTTAATTCTGCTTCATAATCATCACTGGTTTGTATCTGTTATGTCACTGACTTTTGGAAAAAAAAAATGAATGAAATATCCATGCATTCCAAAGCTTTTAGACCCAAATTACTACAGAAATATAATAGTTCTGTTATAATATGGGATACTAGCTGTAAAATAAGATGTGAATGTAAAACGCGATATCTCATTTTAAATTAAGAACATTTTGAGGGAAAAAGGCGCCAAAAGACCTAACCTGAAATAAAAATTTAATATATGCGTTGTATTAATACACAAATAACAGTGGTTTAAATTTGTGCTATTTGAGTTTTTAACAACTAATAGGAGATAAAAGTATAATGCTTACGTTGACTTCCAATTAGTGAAATTATTGATATTACACAAACACATAAATCAAATATCCTCTGACCTTAATTATACTATGGAGTCGGAATTTATCGACATTATGTACTACCCAGAACTTTGTTTCTGATTTAACAGATGGATGTAACCACCGGGACTAAAAAATATCGCAGGTATTTCGTTTTAGTCAGTATTCCGTCTTAAATAGAGATATTTTTTTCAAATATCTGCAAATATATTTTTGATAGTAACACATGACAATGATCTCATTCAGTAATATTTAATTTATAACTTGTTTTTGCATTTTTCGCAGTTAGAATACTTTTATTACTTTCGTACGNGTTTTAGTCAGTATTCCGTCTTAAATAGAGATATTTTTTTCAAATATCTGCAAATATATTTTTGATAGTAACACATGACAATGATCTCATTCAGTAATATTTAATTTATAACTTGTTTTTGCATTTTTCGCAGTTAGAATACTTTTATTACTTTCGTACGGTAAACTAGTTTTTAAGGAGAGTGATTCCGGATATTTCTGCCACTGATCACATATTCGTATATCATATCACCAACATTTTGCGTTCATACCCTTGTATATCATGATGATTCATTTTGGACATTTCGAGAATTTGAACAAGAAACGATTAAAACCTCAATTTTGAGTAAAAATGGTACACTAGTTGGAAAAAAAAACCTGTTTTTATATTACTATAACATTAAGTGGAACAATAACTTCAGAAAGATTTGAAATATGATACAAACTAATTCAAGAATAAGAGGAATTCGATTTGTTTACCAATTCAAAAGTAAGATTCTGAAAAGTCGCATCCTTACTTAAATACTGCGCATTTTTGGCAACTTAAATTCATTATTTCCTCATGTTTAGAATGAGAAGTTGCTTCACTCAATTAGGTAGGTAATCACTTTTGAAATAGTTTACGTTTGAGTTATGTTAAAGATCACATATTTCAAATAAACTACCTACTAATTATTTTAATGTGAGGAGGCATATGATCAAAACAACAGTTTCATAAGGTGAAAATGTCAAATATTTGAATTTTTCGTAATTAATACACTAAACTACCTACACATTTTTTATCAATTCGAGCCTTCAAATTTCACCTATGTTTTGAATCCAAGCCAGAGTCGTTCGTGCGCTCGAAAAAGCTGTGGAAGCACTCATACAATGTTCATACAGTGTAGTACATGTCTAGAATCAAAGATTTTGACTTATCTTTCGAATTCCGCCGCCGGAATTGTCCACAGCCAGAGCAATAGACGACGCCCGAAGAACCCAACGTTGCTGACAGAGCAACACGCGAAGACCTCTGCGAACCGCCAAGAAAATGTTTCGAATCATCTGAAAGATAGCTAGAAATCAAAAATGGAGCCACCTCTGACGTTGGATAAGATCGCCCCAGGAATGGTAGAAGTTCCTCCGTTCCAAGAGCGGCCGAAGTTCAAAAGTCTATATGGGAATATGGCGAAATCAAGACCTGATTGAACGTCGACTTTGGTCAGTTACATACCCAAAAACCAATGCCTGATCAATAGGTGTGACACTTAGCTTTCATTATCGCTACATTGTATACAGTCTATTGCATGCAATCAATATACGTTAATAATTTGCCCATAAACAAAGAAATTGAAAGAACAAGAAAAAGCGTTAAGCACGAACAAAAGTGCTCCAAAAACCAACCAGCGTAAAAAGGGTCAATTGAAAGCCTCAGTGCAAAGTGCCATTGAGAGGGTGTGAAGCAAGTCATAGGTAACCACAACAGAGAGTGTTTTAGTCGCTAGATTCTAAATTCCAAGCTTTAGGAGAAAAAGCAAAAATGGAAAGAGACAGACCAGCGAGAGGCTTGAAGCAAAGTACATACATACGATACACTGATAGAGATCGATCTCTCCAAAATTTTAACTTGATTGAATGATATTTGATTTATTGAAAAAGACTTATTTCCTTTCCTCTTGACATTCCCGTAGAATAGAAATCAATTTAAAAGTTGCTGGTTCAATAACAGCAATTAACTTGCTTTCTTTCTTGCTACTCTCTCGTTCCTACCACGAGAAATTGTTGGTTAAGTTAGTTAACAACGCTTACCACACTTATAAATACAGTGCAACCTCCATTATCCGAACTAATTATTGTAAGGTCTTGTTCAGTTAATCAATTTGTTCGGATAATCAAATTTAAAATTAAAACAGTTATTTTTCTAAAAACCTTTTTTAATACTTCAAGTTTGTAATTATAATATGGAAAAACATATACAAAAAAAATATAAAGACATAAANCAAATATCTGCAAATATATTTTTGATAGTAACACATGACAATGATCTCATTCAGTTTGTTTTTGCATTTTTCGTAGTTAGAATACTTTTATTATTTTCGTACGGTAAACTAGTTTTTAAGGAGAGTGATTTCGGATATTTCTGCCACTGATCACATATTCGTATATCATATCACCAACATTTTGCGTTCATACCCTTGTATATCATGATGATTCATTTAGGACATTTCGAGAATTTGAACAAGAAACGATTAAAACCTCAATTTTGAGTAAAAATGGTACACTAGTTGGAAAAAAAAACCTGTTTTTATATTACTATAACATTAAGTGGAACAATAACTTCAGAAAGATTTGAAATATGATACAAACTAATTCAAGAATAAGAGGAATTCGATTTGTTTACCAATTCAAAAGTAAGATTCTGAAAAGTCGCATCTTTACTTAAATACTGCGAATTTTTGGCAACTTAAATTCATTATTTCCTCATGTTTAGAATGAGAAGTTGCTTCACTCAATTAGGTAGGTAATCACTTTTGAAATAGTTTACGTTTGAGTTATGTTAAAGATCACATATTTCAAATAAACTACCTACTAATTATTTTAATGTGAGGAGGCATATGATCAAAACAACAGTTTCATAAGGTGAAAATGTCAAATATTTGAATTTTTCGTAATTAATACACTAAACTACCTACACATTTTTTATCAATTCGAGCCTTCAAATTTCACCTATGTTTTGAATCCAAGCCAGAGTCGTTCGTAATTGAAGAGTCTTCCAAAGATTATATGTAAAGAAATGTTTATGCAAGTCTTATTAAGTTAATGAAGTTAAAGTCTAACTGAATAACAAATGCCCACACTTGGAGCGCGTCTTGAAAACAAGGTTAATAAATTCAAAAATATATTCTTAGATTCTCATCAAATGAATAAAGTTATACACCTCTAGCTTTTGATTTAGATCATAAAACCTGAAAATTTGAAAAAATTATTAGTAGACATTTTATTGCACTTTATGACGGGGAAAGGTATCTATGTAGAATGATAATATCAAAAAATTAACTCGAAAGAGTGACGATAAGTTGGAAAATTGCAAATAAGAGGTAAATTGTTTGTTTTTTTTTTCACTTTTTTTACTGCCCATGAAAATCTAGACGACCTATCGGAATATTAGTTATTTTATGTTGTGTAGGTAATTAAATTACCTAGAATTTAAGGTGCCTTAAGGAGTCATTCTCAAATTTGTTAACTGTAAAATAAAGGTCGAACGCGCAAATATCAGTTTTCGAAAATTGCGCATTACTATTGAAAAAATTGATGTATGTTGATGAAATTTACGGAAAAGACTGTTAATCCAATGACCAACACGTGTGCCAAACACCGATTCAATTGACCGTGAAATTGTTGCTCCAGGTGTTTGTTAATTAATTTCGTTTGTTTTTTTGCAACTACTTGTTTAATTAGTAAACTACTAAACGTTAATTTTAGAAGTTAATATCGTAATTATAGGTTCTAATTGATTGAAGAAACGTATCGAAAAAAAAAATTTTAAAGTTGAAATTAAGTAGCCCTTTACAACTAACAAAGTAGGATGTGAATACGGCGTTATAAACAAATTGTCCCACGATCAGGCAAAAGCCGCTCGGGAATTCGCTCTTTTTGCATAAAATAGAGCTTATTTTTACGGTAATTAAAAACAAAAAAAATCACCTACGCCTCTTTGTTCACAAGATAACTTTTTTTTCGGAATTTTAGAGACAATTAAACAAAGGGTTAAACTTATATTTCCAAAAAGTTTTATATTTATATTTATTTATCCGCGTCCAACCTTTATTTTGCAATGACAAATTGGTGAAATATGACTTTAGATAGGTACCTTAAATTGTAGGTAATTTAATTGCCCACAACATAAAATGACTAATTTTCCGATAGGTCGTCTGGATATTCATGGGCAGTAAAAAA
Source organism: Anoplophora glabripennis (assembly GCF_000390285.2). Taxonomy (NCBI): domain Eukaryota; kingdom Metazoa; phylum Arthropoda; class Insecta; order Coleoptera; family Cerambycidae; genus Anoplophora; species Anoplophora glabripennis. The sequence goes on from NW_019417112.1 coordinate 62,159, forward strand.
AGTAAATTGTCTACTAATAATTGTTTCACATTCAAACTCTAATTCGACTGGAATAAAAGTAATAATTTCATAAAAGAAAACTGCTCATTAATAATTTATTAATCTATTCAAGGTAATCCATAATCAATAATTTATTAGGAACTAAGGAAAACCACGTACTGGATATATTGAAATAATTAAATAAAAACAAATAGAAATTATCTCCTGGTTTTGTTTCTACACTATACATTAGATCAATACGAAATTGAGCTACGATAAAAGAATTGATCCTTTTCTGCATTTTATTTTTCTATTTAATTTCTTATTAACCTTTTAATCTTACACTGTATGTTAATCACCCCCAATTAAAGAAAAATTTATTAATATCTATTTTAACTTCCTACATATCGTTTATCCGTCACTAGCCAAAACCATGTAATCCTGTTTAGTTCAGTGCGAATTTGCCCAGCACATTTCTTTTTTCTGGATCATGTGAATGTATTTTTGAAATGCTCCTGGATATGAAAACAATCAGCAGACGTGAAAAATAAAGTTGGCAGCACTGTGTACCTTACGTAGCCAAAATTTAATGCAGCACCGGTTATTAATAGAATAAAAATATTTACGAATTTTACAATGATAGCACAAATCCAACTCGAAAGGTGCGGTATAAAAAAATTATGGGTGGAATAATACTGTTCCTTATTCGTTTTTTTTACATTTGTTCGAATTCAAAAGAAACTAAATCCATATAAATGACGTGTAAAAATCATTGGTAAAGTACCTACCTTGATTTGCTTTATTATTTATACAAACCAAAACTCAAGTAATAAGCAAAAATTAAAAGTATGCTTGTAGCAAGAGCTGTCACATTTCATTTAGCATAATTTTTCAGTTGTCTATTTTCATAGGGCATAGCCTGCCTCGTTATGGAAACAAAAATCTTTATAACTACTCAGATATTTCGAATTAATAAAAAAAATGAAACATTGTGGTTATCAAAAAAATTTCAAAATAAAGCAATAATTCTTTTTAAGGAAAAGATTGGTATAGTTTTACAATTTAATTTTGGCTTGGATTATGTCAATGTTATTTAGAGAACTAAATAAAGATTGATGTTCCAACACAACCTCACTATTTTAGCAATAACTTGAAAACGAAAAAAAGATATCGACCTCCGGTTTGTGTATTTGTTTTACATAATGAATGGTCTATCAAGCCATGAAAAAAAACCTATATCGTTGCATTTAATTTTTTTAGTAAACGGAGACAATTACAAAACTTTTCTCATTAGCGTCGTCTACCGTTGCGCAGGAAAATAATATTTTCATT